>NW_020696298.1:0-2649 GCF_002925995.2 Terrapene triunguis | reverse complement strand
CTACATTGTAACTTCTGTGCCATATTGTAATTCAAACCCCATTTTAAAACGCTTACTCCATTTTGTAAGGGCTTGCTGCAACCTTCATTGTTGCAAACCCTGCTGTAATTTTATTAGTCTAATTAAGATGTGTGAATGAGGGATGCATGGGTGATAGAATCAACCTCCAGCACCAGCCCGTCCTGATGAGATAAAGTTCAAATACCAACGGCTGAAGAACTAGACAACAGCCCTAACTCAAGCAAGAAGCATCCGCCCTAAAAAGAAACAACAGAAGGAAGATCAAAGCCAGGTCCCAGGCTGACAGTCACGCCTGCAATTGACGGGTGATCAAGCACCAAACCCAGAGGCAGCGTGACACAGCGAGACCTAGGAACTTTGAATCCAAACTAAACTCCTATAAAAAAGGAAGGGTGAGAGGAGAGACTTTGGGTAACGTTCTGCTATCAACATCAAGGAGCATCGGTGCGCGCCCGACAGAGACCCGGCTCCTCCTCGTGCTCAGCTTTCCTGGCCAGTTAGCTGCCACGAGCTCCGATCCCAAGCTGCGAACTCAAACTACAATCAGGACTGGTAACTATCCAGCAGCTGCAGAACATTTTGGTGTGTGTGTGTGTGTGTGTGTGTGAGTGTATGTGTATAAGCATTAAGGTATTTGCTAATAGTTACAGATTAATAATAAATGTGGCATCTTTGTCTTGACCCCTAAAACGATCCTGTGTAAGTTTGTGGGACAACATTATTGGTGGAGAATGCGAAAGGGGGAGCAAGCATAGAATCCACAGTTATTATAAAACTGGTGTGCACACCGCCAGCTTTAGCAAGCCTGGCACTAGAGGAAAAAGAGTGTAAACTTTCAGTTAATTAACCAAACTCTGAAGGATATAGGAGTTTAGGTTTAAATTGTGTTATAGAGGTACATACACCCTCAGCCGTAGCAAGACTGAGCTAAAGAGGAGAACTTAGTGTTTCTCACTCTGATCCAGGGAAGGATCTGTATAATTGGTGTATGAACCCTCGGTGGTAGCAGACCGAGTAATACAGAGGGAGGCTTAGCGTCTCTCCCTCTGGCCCAGAGTGGGTTAAAAACATAAGATACAGATCTTGTTCTGTTAAATCAAACTCTGAAGGATATAGGACTTTGGGCAGTGCAGTGTGGTTTATGTTTGTTTGTTTGTTTTGTTTTTTTTGTAAGTAATATTGTGGTAATTTCACAATTTTAAAGAAAATGTTTAAGGAACGGGACCAGGAAGGGTGGGGGCTAGTTGGAAAGCCTACCCTCCTTGCTAAATTGGTAGTGGAACAAGGCTTGTGCCCATGAAAAGAAACTGTTTATTGAAAAAAGCAGGATCGGGCCCAGGCAAGCAACAGATAGAAAAACTGAAAACAGGTTAGGTACAGAGAGTTAAAACAGCACTCTCAAATCTTACAGCAGCAGTAACATCAGGAGAAGAAACATTTGAGACCCCAGAAGGGGGCAGACCTTTGGGACCCCTCTGGAGATTGGGAAGGGGGATATTTGGAATATTTGGGTAAATTCCTCCTCCCAGGGCCAAAATGCCATTGAAACAGTTAACAACAGTGCCTGCTTCTGCCTCAGATCTCCAGGCCATGGCAAAATGGCTGGAGATTTTAAAACAAATTTTTTTTTTTAGATGGAGTGTTAATGCCCTTTTACTGAGAGAAAGGAAAAATTTACACTCACAAAAAATGCACCACTTAATTAGCATTTGTGCAGCCCCAAGTACCAAACACACTGTGGCAGAGAACAAGCAGGTTCTGCCATGGTGGAAGCACTGTGCTAATTTGTTTCCAAGCTTTTATCTTTCAGGCTCTAAATCAGAACATCAGGAGAGCTGGTACTAGCTGAAGAGTTATAAAATACCATGGTTATAGTTTCATGACAAAGTCTGTGTTCAATGTTCTGTGTTGCATGTTCTGTGTCTGTCTCTAGTGGTGTCCTGTGCTAGCATTGGGTCCAGAAAAAGAGGGGATACTACACTAGACAGGGCAAATGTCTTTTCCTCTCTCTACTTCCCCCATGTCCATCCAATTTATCAATCACCACTTGTGTCCAAAGGACTTTGGTCCCCAGTGCATCAGGTTTATTTTTTGTTAGGTTCTCTAATAGTCATTTTGTTGCTAATTTTTGTTATTAATACATTTGTATTGTTAGTTACATTTGCTTGTATTGTTAATTCCACACTTTCCTCTATGCACTCTGGTTCTACTTCCCCAAACCCTGAAGGGTAGTTCTTCGGCCCCCATAACCTGTAAAACCTTGGCCCATGATTGTAGGGCCCCATCTTTCAGGTCCCCAGAAACCTCTTGAGAACAACTGTTAAAAATAGGAAATTCTGCAACATTTTAGCAACTAAATGTTAGTTTAAGTCCAAATCAGCTTAACCTTGCATGACAACTGTGGTACTCCTACAAAATCTTATTTGTTGTGTGTGCTTAAGAAGGTCCTGACCTCAGTGACTTTTATTGTTTGATGGCTATTGCAGCATCAAACTTGGGCCTCATCTTCTTTGTCAATGTACCCAATTATTGTAATGGTAATGGTTTTATAATTGTTTGGTTTGTTTGCAACAGATCACCTGTGCCCTACAATAACAACAACTGCTGTAATAATCATAAATAAAGGGG
>NW_020696297.1:7801-8934 GCF_002925995.2 Terrapene triunguis | reverse complement strand
GGGGGGGTTGGGTCCCCAGCCCATGCTGATGGCGGGGCGGGGCGGGGGGCTCCTAGCCCTGCTGGGGGGTCAATCCCCATGTTCATTCAGCCCCAGCCTCCCGCACTGGGGGGTGAAGGGGAGCTGGGCCGCTCACATGGGAGGCCATTCACCCCCCACTCCAGCCCAGTCAGTGCAGGCCGGGGGCAGCCGTGCTGGGGGGCCCCCCATGGGGCACTGGGGCAGGAGGCTGGGGGCCATGAAGGAGGCGTGAAGGAACTACGCGGGAGGAAGGGGTTACATGTAGGGGTCCGGCCCCCTTGGTCTGCATGGGGGGGGCTGGGGGCAGACTATGGGGGATGGGCCCCTAGACGGGCCGTGCGCCCCCCGTGTGCATGCTGAAGTACTCGGTGTAGCCGTTGGGGGGGTGCAGCTGGGGGGCCTGTAGCTGGTACGGGGGGGGCTGGCTCTCGCCCCCCGGGGGGGGTTTCAGCAGCACGTGGGGCCTGCTCAGCTCTGACGTCGTCACCACACAGCTCGGGGTCGTGCTCCGCTCAGCCGGCGTCTCCTCCACCTGCTTACGCGCCTGGGGGGAGAGCCGGGGGGTCAGTGCTGGGGAGTGCAAGCCTGGGTATACGGGGACCCCTCCCTCGGTGCTGGGACGCGGCCCCTCTGGGGCGGGGCGGGGGGCTGGTTATACGGGGACCCCTCCCTCAGCGCTGGGACGCAGCCCATCTGGGGCGGGGCGGGGGGCTGGTTACCGGGGACCCCGCTGGGGCGGGGCAGGGGGCTGGTTATACGGGGACCCTTCCCTCGGCACTGGGACGCGGCCCCTCTGGGGCGGGGCGGGGGGCTGGTTACCGGGGACCCCGCTGGGGTGGGGCAGGGGGCTGGTTATACAGGGGTGTGGCGAACTGTGAATGTTCTTAATGTTTTCTCTGAATACTTTGTGCGTGCCTCAGTTTCCCCATGTGTTGCTTACGTATCTGGGGGGGGGGATACGGGTGTGTAGCCCTGCAGAGACCCTTCGAGGGCAGCTGTAAATACCTGGGGCACAGAGAATGGCGAACACCCTGTAACCTAGTAACCGACCCCCCCCCAGGTGTTGGGCACAGAGAATGGCGAACACCCTGTAACCTAGTAACCGACCCCCC
>NW_020696297.1:1556-7701 GCF_002925995.2 Terrapene triunguis | reverse complement strand
GGGGGGGGGGGGGGGGAGACGCTGCCCCAGAGCCCTGCCTGGCTTCACCCAGAGCCGTGCCAGAGCCCCCAGCCTGCAACTCTGTGATGGGAGCGCCCCTCGCCTGGCGCCGGCATGCGGCCCCTCTGGGGCGGGGCAGAGGGCCGGTTATCCAGGGACCCCCCGGGCAGGGTAGACACGGACAGGGGCTGTTCGCACAGGCCCCCTGGTTTGGGGCAGGTTATCTGGGGACCCCTGGGGCAGGGGGCCAGGTAGACAGGGACAAGCAGGGCAGGGG
Organism: Terrapene triunguis; assembly: GCF_002925995.2. NCBI lineage: Eukaryota > Metazoa > Chordata > Testudines > Emydidae > Terrapene > Terrapene triunguis. The sequence continues at coordinate 7,424 of NW_020696297.1, read as the reverse complement.
CTGTTTGCCCAGCCCCGTCGCTCACGTTGGTGGCGCCCCGCACCGGGCCCTGCGGGATGGAGAAGAGCTCGGTGAAGTTGGGGACGGAGTCGCTGATGAAGGTCACGTTGCCGTAGACGTGGTGGGGGAACTTGGTGCCAGGCGCCCCCTCCTCCACGATGCCGATCTGCGAGGTGCGCACGTGGTACGGGAAGTTCTTGTTGGCCGCCGATGGGCGCGTCATGATCTGTGGGGGGAGGAGGGGTCAGTGCTGGAGAGCGGGGCAGAGTCCCCGGGAACTCCCACCCCTGCCAGTCAGGAACCCCGAGCATGCTGGGGCCGGGGGAGCTCACCAGGGAAGGACACTTACCTGTCCCGTAACCGGTGTTCTCCGAGAGGTGTCGCTCACGGCCACTCCGGGTTAGGGGAGTGCTCGCCCCTCTCTCCGCAGTGTCCCTAGGGGACCGGCTCGGGCACCCTCTGGAGCGGCGCCCGCACGGCGCGGTATAAGGGGCGCCACCGGCTCCCCCCACCCTCGGTTCCTTCCTACCGGGAACTCTGACAGCGGGGCCGGCGGCCGGGGCGTGGAATGGACAGGTAACCGGCCCTTCTTCCCCCAGTGCTCGCTCGTGTCCGTTCATGGTTAGCGGACGGGTAGGAGCTCGCGTGGATGTGTGGATTGCAACACACCTCTGCTGAGCCCAGCGTCGTCCCTGGCCTGCTGGGTGACGGCGTAACGCTCCGGGAACGTGTGAAGCAAGGACCACGTCGTGGCCCTGCCCATGTCCTGGGTGGGGACGTGCGCCAGGGAGGCCGCCGAGGACGCCTGTGCTCTAGTCGAGTGGCCTTTCGCCAACGGGCCTGCCCATGACGATCCAGTTGGGGATCCTCTGCGAGGACGCCCACTGTCGCGATGAAGAGAGGGTCGGCCTGTGGAAGGGCTTGGTACGCTCCAGGGCACGGCGGGCGTCCAGGGCGTGCAGCCGCCTCTCCTCAGCAGCCGAGCGCGGCTGGGCCAGAACACCGTGAGGAGGACGTCCGGGCTGGCGTGGAGACAGGACACCTCCTTCGGCAGGAGGCCGGGTGGGAGGCAGCTGCACCGTGTCCCTGTAGAACAGCGTATATGGCAGCTCCGAGGTCCTGGCGTTCGGCTCTGGCCCTCGTCTCCCGACGTCACCGCCGCAGGGAAGGCGACTTTCCATGACAGGTGGGGCCCGTAGGCTGGGAGGCCTGGTAGCCCGGCGAGGACCAGACCGAGGGACCAGGTTTTGAACCACTGGGAGGACCCTCTGGAGGCCCCTTAGGAACCTGACCCGATTTCCCCGGCCGCGTGGGTGAAAGGCCGAGATGGCCGCTAGACGATCCGTGGTGGAAGACAGGGCTGGGCCCTGGCTCTGTGGGTGGAGCCAGCTGTCTAGGATGGGCAGGGTGAGGCGATGCCCCGCACTGATGCCCAGCGGGGGAACCTCGTGCACTTCGCTGCGCAAGTCGCTCTAGTGGAAGGTGCTCGACTCTCCTGGGCGACCTGCTCCCCCTCCCTAGAGCAGGTCCGTTCCTCTGGGTTCAGCCACGCAGCGTCCACGCCGCGAGGCGGAGGGAGGCGAGGTTTGGTGCAGGAGACGGTCGTGAGCCTGCAACAGGAGGTCTGGGCAATTGGGTAGTGACCAGGGCCAGCTACTGCCAGATCCATCGTCGTGCCGAAGCACCCTGGGCGCGGCCACACTGGGGCGACCATGGCGACCCATGCTCTGTCCCCCTTGATCTTTGATGGGACCCCGCTGAGCGGGATGGGCGGGCACGTGAACACCAGGTCCCCCGACCACGGCAGGAGAAAGGCGTCGGAGAGGGCACCCTTGCCGAGGCCCTGCAGGGAGCAGAGCTGATGACACTTCCTGTTCCATCCAGGGGTGAACAAGTCCCCTCGGGGAGCTCCCCACCTCTGGCCGAGCGTCCAGGCGCCCTCCGGGTGGAGCAACCACTCGTGGGGAGAGAGGGACCTGCTGAGGCATGTTCCTCATGCCGGGGAGGTGCCAGGCCTCCAGGTGGGTGGATGCACCTCGTGGCAGAGCCGACGAGCGCGCTCCCTCTTGTCTGTTGATGTAGAACATCGCGGACGTGTTGTCCGTCAGCACCCTGTGACCAAGTGGGGGATTGTCTTGTGTTTTCCTGGGTTTTCCAACGGTTTGCATGTGGAGTGGGTAGGACTCAGTGTCCCTGGGTGTTACTGGTTTAACGAGGTGAGGGGAGAGGGAGTTCATTGGGACACAGGACCGGAGAGGGAACTTGGGACCCCGGCCGATGGCCTGGAGGATGGACACCCCAGCAACTAGTGACCCGGAGGCCCAGCGCAGGAGTCGCAGCCGGTTCCGGCCAGTGTGGGGACAATGGGCTGCGGGGAGAGGACCCCGGTGACCTGACCAGCCGGTTCCAGCCACAGGGGCCAGAGGACAGAAGAGGGGAGAGGAGGCCCAGGTGACCCTGTTTCCCTGGAGAGAAGACAATGGACAGAGGTGGGACTTGGGGACAGGGGTATCAGATGCCCAGCTGGGGAGCAGGGGGGCTCGGGGCTGGAGAGGAGGAGCAGGCAGAGCCCCCCTGGATGCAGGGAGACTGGGGTGTGCTGGGCTGAGGGAGGCCAGGCCTGAGGCCAGAGAGTTTCCTGTGCTGGGTTCAACGCTCAATAAACCCTCCTGTGTTATGCTGGCTGAGAGTCGCTCCGGTCTAGAGAACAGGGTCGCATCGTCCCTTCGGGGGCGGAGGCCCGGGGGTCCAGAGCGAGTGGACTCCCTGAGGGGGCCCACGGCAGAGACAGACATGCTAAGGCTCAGAGAGGTGCGGCTCCAGGAGGTGGAGGGGCCTGACCCCGAGAGAGAGTGGACCCCTGAGAAGGGCTGTCGCTCTGAAAGGGCCACCCCCCCACGAACCGCACGGGGCCAAGAGTGGGCACGATCTGTGAGTCCGTGACGCCCGCAGCACTTTGCCCGGCAGGTGCGGCAGGCAGAGCCCGCAGGCCAATCGGTCCTGAGCTCCTCCACGTTTACGTGTAACGCCAGCTCCTCTGGGGACCACGTCCCTTGGGCCACAGCGTACCGCAGCGCCCCCCCCGCCGAGGTCGGGGGCACCGGGAATGAGGGAGACCAAGGGGGTGAAACGCTGCGCGCTCGGGTCGCTGCACCAGCACAGAGGTCAGAGCCCTTGGTGGGCTCGTGAGGAGCTTGTCCAGGTGATCTCTGGACGGGGACCAGACGGTTGAGTCACTGCTGGAGGAGCCGCAGCCTGAGCCTCGCTGGGGCCTGGTAGCCGGCGGCAGACCCGGACCGTGGTGAGGGGGAACACGCAGAGCCCAGCAATGAGCTCCACCATCGTCCGGACCCTGGCGAGTGGCAGGAAGGCTCGGCACAGGCCAACTCTGTCCTCCGCGCCGGAACCAATGTTCATTTCCCCTTGTTTATCACCAGGCCAGGGCGTGGCGTGTGGTTTGCCGTACTGCCAGCTCACACTGCCCTGCGACCCAGGGGGCCCTTGACCAGCCGGTCGCCGAGCTACGGATAAATGTGACTACCCGACCTCTGAGGTAAGCTGCCACCGCCGACAGGCACCTGGCAAACCCCCTGGGTGCCGTCGCCAGCGCAAACGGGAACGCCGCACTGGCTGTGAGCAGAGCCTGTCGTGAAACGTGTAACGTCGCTATGCGGAAATACGCGTCCTTCAAGTCGAGGGCGGCGAACCAGTGCCAGGGCGACCAGGTGCAACTTCAACCTCTTGAGATACCTGCTGGGGTCTCCCAGGGCCAGATGGGTCTGAGACCCCCTTGGCCGCTGGACTCAGAAAGTAACGGAAGTAAAACCCCTTGCCCCTGTGGGGCAGAGGAGCTCCCGCCCCCAGAAGGCCCTGGAGCTCCCAGGAGGGGGTCTGTGGGGGGGGGGGGTTGTGACGAACTGGGACTGTTCTTAATGTGGTCTTTGAATGCTGAGTGGGGGGTGTTGGCTGGGAAGGCAGGGGAGTGTGGCTAGGACGGTCTGCACTGGGGGATGGGAGACTGGCCGAGGGAAGATACCTGAGCCTGTAACATGAGAACCCAGGAAGGGGTTAGAGGCCAGGTGACATCTTTGCCCAGGAAACTGGACAAAGGCTGTGGGAGGGGTCGCTGAAAGAGGGTTTCAGAGCTGGCTGGTGGAATGGAGGGCAGCCCAAACGGGGCTCTGACCCCCCAATGGGGCTGTGGTGCCCCTGGGACCCCAAGATGGACCTAACTGGGCGGGATCCTGTTGTCTGTGCCTGCAAGACCTGTCTTGGACTGTTCCTGTCGTCTAAATGAACCTGCTGCTTTACTGGCTGGCTGAGAGTCACGGTGAATCGCAGGAAGCCGGGGGGGCAGGGCCGTGTGTCCCCCCACACTCCGTGACAGGGGGGTTAGAAATGACTAACCCTGAGCCACAGGCCTGAGGACTCATTGGTGCGCCAGGCAGGCAGGGAAGGGGGCAGGCGGCTGGAGAAGCGGGGGGAAGCAGGACCCAGGACACCGACTGGAAGGCCGCCTTCGGGCTCGCCCCGATGGAGCTGGACTGGGCCGAGCCCAAGGGCTGCTGGCTCTGACGGCGCTTGTCGGCTTTGCTCCGGGCTCCGTGCCGGGCTGGCTCCCGAAGCCCGTCCAGCTGCGTATGCGGCGTCCGTGTGCTCCGCAAACAGGCCCGGCCCGGCCCCAGGCGAAGGCCCGACTGGGACAAACATCGAAGGGAAATGATCGAACAACCGAGTAGCTGCAGAGGCGAAGTTCCCTCCGAACGGATCTGGACAAGGAGCTTTGCCGAGCAGGGAACCGTCCAGCACCAGCACTGGAACCGAGGGTGGGGGGAGCCGGCGGCGCCCCTTATACCGCGCCGTGCGGGCGCCGCTCCAGGGGGCGCCAGAGCCAGGAAACTCCCGGCACCGGCACGTGGCGAGCACAGCCCTAACGCGCGTGGGCAGGAGCAGCCACTCGACGAACACGGCGTGCGCGTGCACCTGGGAGGGTTGGGGGCCTGGCGGGGGGCACCGGGGGCTCACCAGGAACACGGTGTGCGCGTACAGGTGGGTTGGGGGGCACCGGGGGGCCACGGGGGGCTCACCAGGAACACGGCGTGCGCGTACAGGTGGGTGGGAGGGTTGGGGGGCTGGCGGGGGGCACCGGGGGCTCACCGGGAACACGGCGTGCGTGCACATGTGGCACCGGGGGGGCACAAGGGGCTTACCAGGAACACGGCGTGCGCGTACAGGTGAATGCCCAGCTGGATCCCGTTGACGATTTTCTCGCGGGCCCAGCGGGGGATGCCGAAGTTGGCGATGAGCGCCGTGACCGGCACCGCAAAGAACCTGCGGGGAGGTGGGGGGTGGGGTGAGTGGACAGAACTCCCCCTCCCCCAGCTCCCCCAACCCCAAACCTGTCCCCTCCCCCAGCTCCCCCCACCCCAAACCTATCCCCTCCCCCTCCCCAGGGCCTGGAGACCCCCCGCCCAACCCCCCTTCCCTTTTAACTGCCCAGCAGCAAGTCCCAGCCCTGGCCCCAGTGCACTCACCAGAGGGTGTAAGCTGCGAAGAAGGGGACGTAGAAGGGCTGTTTCTCGGGGCACTGCTTGAGGGTGGTGAGCACAGCGTAGCAGAACCACACGTAGGCCAGGAACTGCAGTGCGATCAGCCCGTAGCCGGCCGGCGACTCATACGTGTACAGCACCTGCGCCGGGTCGAAGAACTGCCCCCCGCCCGGGTCAGCACCCCAGGGCCCAGCGCGGGAGTGGGGCTCTGGGGTGGGGCTAACGGGAGACATTCGAGGGCCAGGGCCCCGTCCCATCCTGAGGGCTACAGGGAGATGGGCCTGGGGCGGGGGAAGTCCTGGGGAGCGGGGGGGGGGGG
>NW_020696297.1:0-1456 GCF_002925995.2 Terrapene triunguis | reverse complement strand
GGGGGGGGGGGCAGGGAGAGGGGGACAGGGTCGGGGGAGGGTCCTGGAGGGGGTCCCTGGGTCGGGGAGGGGTCCGGTGGGGGTCTGGGGGTCCCAGGGTCAGGGAGGGGGTCTCTGGGTTGGGGGAGGTCTCAGGGTCGGGGAGGGGTCCCAGAGGGGGTCTGGGGGTGGGGTCGGGGGTCCCAGAGGGGGTCGGGGAGGGGGTCCCAGGGTCGGAGAGGGGTCCCAAAGGGGGTCGGAGGATCCGGGGGTGGGGTCGGGGAGGGGTCGCAGAGGGGATCCGGGGGTCTGGGGGGGGTCTGGGGGTCCCAGGGTCGGGGAGGGGTCCCAGAGGGAGTCCGGGGGGGTCCCTGGAGGGTCTCACCTCGGCCTCGTAGATGAAAAGGACCACATGGGTGATGGTGTAGAGCGTCATGTACACCGACAGCTTGATGGAGCCCGTGTGGCTGATCCGACCCCTGGGGGGGAACCATGAGCTGGGACCCCCCTCACTGCCCCTTCCCCCTCACTGGCCCCCACCCCTCACTGCCCCCACCGCTCACCCTGCCCCCAACCCCTCCCCTCACTGCCCCCCACCCCTCACGGCTCACTCTGCCCCCAACCCCTCCCCTTCACTGCCCCTCCCCCTCACTGCCGCCCACCCCTCACTGCCCCCCAACCCCTCCCCTTCACTGCCCCTCCCCCTCACTGCCCCCCCATGCCCCCCCCCGGCGGTACCTGGTGACCGTGAACCCCTTCCCCAGCAGGATCAGCATCAGCAGGAAGACGAGGAAGCTGATGGAGAAGAGCAGCTTGGCTGGGGAGAGAGGGGGGGTGGGCCGGGGGCCGGGCGTGAGCCCTCCACGTCCCCCCAGCCGCACTCAGTCACCCATCCCCGCCCAGACGGGACCCTGCCACCCACAGCGCAGGCCAGGGACCGGGCCGGAGCCCCACTGCCCCGGGAAAGGGCTCCCCCGGGGGAAACCCGGGCCCAATCCCCCGTCCAACCGTGGGGCGCGGCCGGCCTTTCGCTGCCGGAGCTCCGGGCGCCGGGCCCAGCAGCGGGCGCAGGGGGGCCCCCAACAGGGGGCGCGGGGATCGGGGGGGTCCAGCTCCAGGCGCGGGGGTCAGGGGGGCCCAGCAGCGGGTGCGGGGGTCGCGGGGGGCCCAGCAGTGGGTGTGGATCCAGCCACGCGGCCCCCAGCCCAAGCCCAGAGGGGAGGTCCCCTCCCTGCCGTGCTCCAGGCCCCAGTGGTCCAGCCCGGGACAGCGCCAGCCCCTCTGGCGTCGCTGGGGGGTCGTGTGCGGCTGGTGCCTCTCCACAGCCCCCACATCTCTCCCATCGCGGCTCCCCCGGCAGACCCAGGTCCCCCTCCCCAGGGCCACGTCCCGTCCGGCTGCACCCGCCTGGCACCCACCCAGGATCTTGAGGCTGCTGTTCCCGACGCCGTCGCAGGCGTATTGACCCCAGTAAATG
>NW_020696296.1:0-2269 GCF_002925995.2 Terrapene triunguis | reverse complement strand
TCAACACAGCTTCATAGACCTCCATGGAAATACACCAACTGAGCACTCGCCTGGAGGGTTGGATTCTCAGGGCTTGGTGCCTTGTTTAGACATTGACCCCAGATCTGAAGAAGATCATTTTGCACTCCCTTGGCACAGGGGCCAATGACTACACAGGTTGTTGGGAATTAGGCCCTGAGGCTAGATGAGAACCTAGATCCCACTTGCTGGGTGCATAGAAATACATCAGGTAGATCATTCAAATGCTTTAGGTGATTTGAGGTCTTTTTATTTTATATTCGCTCCCAGCTCATGGGACAATGTAGCGTATCACTCAGCTCACCAAGAGCCGGACTCCTGCTATTCAGACCCTTATTCCAGATAACAAAGACAATGGTGACCTTTCCATATTATAGAAATGTATTCTGTTTTTAGGGTGACCAGATAGCAAGTGTGAAAAATCAGGATGGCGGTGGGGGGTAATAGGTGTCCATGTAAGAAAAAGCTCCAAAAATCAGGACTGTCCCTATAATATCGGGACATCTGGTCACCCTAACTGTTTTGCTTTGTTCATTTCAGTGTGACAATGAAGCCCAAAGGAGAGCAAAGATGCTTGAACCCGAATTCCAAATGGGTGCAGAAGATGATGACAGCCCTCATTAAGAAAAGGTAGGTTTCCCACCCGTCTGCAGGGAAAAACTCTCATGGGCTTAAGAGCTCACTTCATTCTTATACATCAGTGAGATTGAACTTTGTGCTCAATTGATGGTCACTGCAGTCTCACGGCCTGTGCCTGAACCACTGCTCACAGCGTCCTCAGAAACCTGCATTGCAACCCCAGAAAATGGCAGATTTCTTGGGACACAGTATAAGGTATCTGGGGTATACAGAACCCCCCATTGCAGCAATAGCCCCTGCTTCACACAGAAGAGCACGTCAAATGCATTGCATTGTTTCAAAGGGAAAAACAAGTTGGTTTAAACAGCCTGTGTGTCTCAGACTCAGTACTACACTCACTTGTGCTGAATTTTGGGGCTCTTTATCCATGGGTGGGCTTCAAGAGCTGGGAAGAATGGCCATCCATGATGTCTACTGAGAAATCACATAATCCTTTAGGACCAGATTGTGCCACATTTACCCGCACTGAGTAACACCTTACTCCACAAGTAATCCTATGGAAAGCAAAGGGACTATTCACAGAGTAAGATTCCAGTCAGTTTAACAGTGTCAGAATCTGGTCCTTTGAATTTAACCTGCTGTTCTACCAAGTACTCGATGGCCCTGGTTCTGATGTGACTTAAACTGGTGTAAATCGGGAGTAAGTCCAATGGAGTGGCACAGCATAAAGCTAGTGTGAGAGGAAAATCAAGCCCTTCTGTATGTGTAATCCCGAAAGAAACATTCTAATGAAAGGATAAAGTTCCCATTGTGTTTTATTTTGACAGGTCTTCACAAAACACTCACCGGTAAAGGAGAAGAGCTAAAGGTCACTTCAACAGCGCTTCAGGCTCCCTCTCCAGAGAGCAATGAACTTGTCTGTTTCCTCCACCTGGCTCTACAGCTTTTAAAATACAAATGCTGCAGCTGAGGCAAGTTGTTCCCAACACAAAGTCGTTGCATCCATTAAGGTAACATCTGGGTTGTGACATCATCTCAACACTGTGATGGAACATCAGCCTGTCACGGCAGGACATGTAGTGAGGCATCTGTAACCTCATAATCCTACTGGCAAACCAGTGACAGTAAAGGCCTAGTTTGTCTTTGGGGCCTCCTGGTGGCTATAAGTGGTAAGATTGCTTCTGCTTATCTAATTAGCAAATATTTCTTTGAGCTACATGGATGGGTTATTATATTATTATAATCATAACTCGGAGATAAAAATATTCTCAGGTAACACATACTAAGAATTCCAAGTTATTTTTTCTAGCAGGTTAGAAATTAATGTAATTCTTAGATATACATGTTCCATGTTAATTTATAGAATATCACATATGATTGTTGTTCGAGGGTATGTGAAACATTTGTCTGTAGGCTTTATAAATAAAATTGAAGAAGGATTGTAATCTAAAACTAACCACACTCTGGGTTTAACTGATGTATAAACATTTATTATATAGATTAAATGCATCTGATCATTAGGAAATGTAATATAACAAATGACTGTAATATAATATTCACAAACATTCCTTGTGTTAGATTTCTTCTTTTAAAGATAAACCAATTAAATGAATAAAAGATACTGAAAACTGTAACAGCTGCCTTGGAATTTGTACTATGTAATCATTCATCA
>NW_020696295.1:0-1150 GCF_002925995.2 Terrapene triunguis | reverse complement strand
GGGGGGGAGTGGGAAAAAGGAAATATATATTGCAAGCAATACAAATTGGATGTTATGAAAATTGGAAAGGGTTGTTAAAGTGATCAGGGAAAAATCAATGTTCGACAGAGCTACATATCACAAAAAAAGGTTATTAAGTATATTAAGAAGAAAAGAAATCCCAGAAAAGTTTTACACCAATTATGAGAGGAAGAAAGTAAACTTGTTAATGTTGCAGAAAATGTTGATATGTTCAAGAAATAATTTTGCTCTGCATTCAGAAGTAAGCAGAAGGAGGTATTCATATCACATGAGCTGATAAAACACTTTCCACTCCTTAGAAGTCAAGGGGGATTTTAAACAGAATCCATAGTAGAACCTTAGAGTTACGAACTGACTGATCCACCACACATCTCATTTGGAACCAGAAGTATGCAATCAGGCACCAGCAAATCCTTTAAAAATAAGCAAATACCTGACAATTCTGTGTTAAACATAAAGTATTTAAAAAAGGGAAGTAAAAAAAAAGATGTCAGAAGGTTAGGAAACAATGGAAAAGCTGGTATTGGATTAGTTTAAAATGAATATCTAGGATTATAATTAATGCCAGTGAACAAGGTTTTATGGATAATCAGTCTTGTCAAATAAATCTGACTTAATCCTTTAATGAGAGTACACATTTCGTTGATCAAGGAACCCGTGCAAACGCAATAAACTTTGATTTCTATGAGGAATATGATTTAACATTGGAAAATATACTGATTAAAAATTAACACACTGCAATATCAGTAGAGCATATGTAAAATTGATATAAAGTGGCTAACTAACGGAACTCAGAAAGCAGTTGTCAGTGGGCCATTGTCAGTGAATGGGGTGAGTGGGGTCCAGCAGGGATCAGTTCTAGGCCTGATGCTATTCAATATTTCCATCAATGATCTGGATAGAAATAGAAAATCATTGAATAAAAAATCTGTGGATGCCCCAAATATTGGCAGAATGGTCTTTTCAGGATCCCCGCTTTCCGTAATAAAGTGCCTTTGTCTGTGGGTTGGGCCTGCATTCCCGTTTCAGAGATTAACTTTGGATTTGACGGTATTAAAATATTTTGTTTGCATGGGTCCAACTCACTAGACGCTTTTACCTCTGCACATGGCATTGGTGAAACTGACTG
>NW_020696294.1:0-4632 GCF_002925995.2 Terrapene triunguis | reverse complement strand
GTACAGTCAACCCCACACTTAATTGTTGATTGTACACAGTCTAGGCTGGCATACCTGGTCTGAATTAAGGGCTCTCTGTAGGGCCCTACCAAATTCACAGTCCATTTAATCAATTTCACGGTCATAGGATTTTAAAAATCATAAATTTCATGATTTCTGCTATTTAAATCTGAAATTGCACAGTGTTGTAATTGTAGGAGTCCTGACCCAAAAATGAGCTGTGGGGGAGTCACAAGGTTATTTTAGGGCAGGTTGCGGTACTGCTACCCTTACTTCTGTGCTACTGCTGGCGGCAGCGCTGCCTTCAGAGCTGGGCAGCTGGAAAGCGGCGACTGTTTATAGTACATTTTTTGTGAAAAAGGTATGGTGCAAGTTATTTCTGGTGCTTTACAAATTACTTATATCTTAAAAACCATCGTCTTAAAGAGAAAAAGGCAATTGGGACATTTTCCTCTAGAGCAGGGGTTCTCAAATTTCATTCCACCGTGACCCCCTTCTGACAACAAAAATTACTACAACACCCGAGGAGGGGGGACCGAAGCCTGAGTCTGCCCAAACCCCACTGCCCCAGCTGGGGAGGAGGGTGTGTGGTCAAAGCAGAACCTCAAAGACTTCAGCCCCGAGGGGGGGGTTTGTAACCTGAGCCCCGCCACCCAGGCCTGAAGCCGAAGCCTGAGCCCTGCCACCCAGGGCTGAAGCCCTTGTGATTTGGCCCCGGGCAGTGGGGCTCAGGTTTCGGCCCCAGGCCCCAGCAAGTCTAACACCACCCCTGGTGACCCCATTAAAAGTGGATTGCAACCCACTTTGGGGGGTCCCTACCCACAGGTTGACAACTGCTGCTTTAGAGTAAATAAAATGGGCCAAATTCTGCTCTCATTTGCATGTATGTAACGACATTGGCAATGGAGTTGCACGTGTATAACCAAAGGAAGAATGTTGCTCAATATCTACAGTAAAGGCCTGGCACTGACTTCAGAGGGAATTTTTGGTCCCTGACACAATCAAGCCCTACATCCAGTCCAAACTAATGCTACTGCAACACATTCAGGTTGAGAAATCAAGCACCCAAAGTCAGAACATTCTAAAAATTAAGGTATCTTCTGCATTGTTAACACAGTCACACTGCATGGCATTTATACTCATTGGTATCTATGAAATAACAAAAAGCAAACAAGACCACAAAATGCTTGTGGCTGCATTAGCAGGATGTGGCAGAGAGCTTAACTTTTGGTTTCTTGACTTTGGAGCACGTTAGTTATCATCTTTAATGTTACATTCTGACATGATACATTGGCCTAGGAGCTCTCTGGACCATTAATGTTGCTTTTCATTAAGTCTTGGAACACTAGGGAAGTTCCAAAGAACTGGAAAAAACAAACAAATTAATGTTGTGTTATTATTTGAAAAGGATAAATGGGATGATCTGTGCAACTGTAGGCCTGTCAGCCAAAATACTGGAACAGCTGATAGAGGACTCAGTTGATAAAAAATTAAAGGATGGTAATATAATTAATGCCAATCACCATGGGTATATGGAAAATAGGACCTGACAAATTAACTTGATATCTTTTTTTTATGAGATTATACATTTGGTTGATAAAGGTAAATGTGCCAGTGTTATATACCTAGACTTCTTTAAGGCATTTAATTTGCATGACAATGATGATTAATAAACAAAAATCAACATGGCATATATTAAATTAAAAACTGGTGAAATAAGAAGTCTCAATATGTAATTCTAAATGGAGAATTATCACCAAGGAGCTGGGCTTCCTCACAAATTGGCTCTTAGCCTTATGCTATTTAATGTTTTAAATCAATAATGTGGAAAATGACATAAATAAATACTGACAGAGTTGCAGATGACACAAAGATTGGGGCAATGGTAAATAATGACAAGAACAGGTCACTGATATGAACAATCTGGATTTCTTGGTAAACTGGGCACAGGAAAAGAATATAGAATGACCTTGAGCGGGTCACTGCAGACTACGTGGCTCTGGGAAGAAGGATAAAGGAGTTTGAGGTGCAAGTCATTTTCTCGGTCCATCCTCCCTGTTGAAGGAAAAGGCCCAGGTAGGCACTGTCGAATTGTGGAGGTAAATGCATGGCTACGCAGGTGGTGTCGGAGAGAGGGTTTTGAATTCTTCGACCATGGGATGTTGTTCCGGGAAGAAGGATTGCTAGGAAGAGATGGGATCCACCTAATGAAGAGAGGGAAGAGTATCTTCACAGGCAGGCTTGCTAACCTAGTGAGGAGGGCTTTAAACTAGGTTCGCCAGGGGATGGTGACCTAAGCCCTGAGGTAAGTGGGGAAGTGGGATACCGGGAGGAAACACAAGGAGGAGGGTGCAACGGGGGGGACCTCCTGAGTCATACTGAGAAAGCAGGGCTATCGGGTAGTTATCTTAGGTGCATGTACACAAACGCAAGAAGCCTCAGAAACAAGCAGAAAGAATTGGAAGTCCTGGCACAGTCAAAGAACTATGGTATGATTGGAATAACAGAGACTTGGTGGGGTAGCTCACATGACTGGAGCACTGTCATGGATGGGCATAAACTGTTCAGGAAGGACAGGCAGGAGAGGAAAGGTGGAGGAGTTGCACTGTATGTAAGAGAGCGGTATGATTGCTCAAAGCTCCAGTATGAAACTTGAGAAAAGCCTGTTGAGAGTCTTTGGGTTAAGTTTAGAAGCGAGAGCAACAAGGGTGCTGTCGTGGTGTGCATGTGCTATAGACCACCGGACCAGAAGGATGAGGTAGACGAGGCTTTCTTCAGCCAATTAATTGAAGTTTCCAGAACACAGGCCCTGGTTCTAATGGGGGACTTCAAGCACCCTGACATCTGCTGGGAGAGCAATACAGCAGTGCACAGACAATCCAGGAAGTTTTTGGAGAGAGTTGGGGACAACTTCCTGGTGCAACTACTGGAGGAACCAATCAGGGGCCATTCTCCTCTTGACCTGCTGCTTACAAACAGGGAAGAATTGGTAGGGGAAGTAGAAGTGGGTGGCAACCTGGGCAGCAGTGACCATGAGATGGTTGAGTTCAGGATCCTGACAAAAGGAAGAAAGAAGAGTAGCAAAATATGGACCCTGGACTTCAGGAAAGCAGACTTAGACTCCCTTAGGGAATTGATGGGCAGGATCCCCTGGGAGGCTAACATGAGGGGGAAAGGAGTCCAGGAAAGTTGGCTGTATTTTAAAGAAGCCTTATTGATGGTGCAGGAACAAACCATTCCGATGTGCAGAAAGAATAGCAAATATGGCAGGCGACCAGCTTGGCTTAACAGTGAAATCTTTGATGAGCTTAAACACAAAAAGGAAGCTTACAAGAAGTGGAAACTTGGACAGATGACTAGGGAGGAGTATAAAAATATTGTTTGAGCATGCAGGGGTGTAATCAGGAAGGCCAAAATACAACTAGAGTTGCAGCTAGCAAGGGATGTGAAGGGTAACAAGAAGAGTTTCTACAGGTATGTTAGCAACAAGAAAAAGGTCAGGGAAAGTGTGGGACCCTTAATGAATGGGGGAAGCAACCTAGTGACAGATGATGTGGAAAAAGCTGAAGTACTCAATGCTTTTTTTGTCTCAGTCTTCACAGACAAGGTCAGCTCCCAGACTGCTGCACTGGGCAACACAGTAAGGGGAGGAGGTGAGAAGCCCTCAGTGGTGAAAGAACAGGTTAAGGACTATTTAGAAAAGCTGGACATGCACAGATCCATGGGTTCAGATCTAATGCATCCGAGGGTGCTGAGGGAATTGGCTGATGTGATTGCAGAACTATTGGCCATTATCTTTGAAAACTTGTGGCGATCGGGGGAGGTCCCAGACAATTGGAAAAAGGCAAATATAGTGCCCATCTTTAAAAAAGGGAAGAAGGAGAACCCGGGGAACTACAGACCGGTCAGCCTCACCTCAGTCCCTGGCAAAATCATGGAGCAGGTCCTCAAGGAAACCATACTGAAGCACTTGGAGGAGAGGAAGGTGATCAGGAACAGTCAACATGGATTCACCAAGGGCAAGTCACGCCTGACCAACCTGATTGCCTTCTATGATGAGATAACTGGCTCTGTGGATATGGGGAAAGCAGTGGACATGATATATCTTGACATTAGAAAAGCTTTTGATACGGTCTCCCACAGTATACTTGCCAGCAAGTTAAAAACGTATGGATTAGATGAATGGACTATAAGGTGGATAGAAAGCTGGCTAGATCGTCTTACCTAGGGAGGTGGTGGAATCTCCTTCCTTAGAGGTTATTAAGGTCAGGCTTGATAAAGCCCTGGCTGGGATGATTTAGTTGGGGTTGGTCCTGCTTTGAGCAGGGGCTTGGACTAGATGACCTCCTGAGGTCTCTTCCAACCCTAATATTCAATGATTCTATGATTTTATGAAAGCCTTATAGACCTGGTCACATACCCACATTCAATATTAGAGGATAATTTAGAAGTAATAACTAGACAGATGATACCAGTGGGCCCCAGTTGACAAGGCTGAACAAATAATATAAATGCTAGATGATATTAATATTGATAATGGGTGGCCAAAATAGTCATTCATAGACATTGGATAGATAATGAACCACCCTGGATTGAAGCATTAGCAGTTATTGCTTCATATGAAAAATCATA
>NW_020696293.1:0-8440 GCF_002925995.2 Terrapene triunguis | reverse complement strand
TGGGGGTCAGAAGTCATCTGTACATGGAGCCTGGAAACAGAGAAAAAGAAAGTGACATAATCAAGAGACAAACAGCAAATCAGAATGTGTTGGGGAGTCAAGTATGATATTGTCCTTGCTAAAGTAGTTGCTAACAAACATCAGTCACTTGTCAAAGAGACCAGATAAGAAAAACAAAAGAGCTGTCAGCTTGTAATGCCACCAAGGAAGTCCAGAGGATTGGCCCACTGGGTGTTTAAGGAGCACAGATGGAGGACTACTGGTTGGAGAACCAGTAATAGGTAACCATTATAGATGATCTCCAGATTTGATTTGATCTGTCACCAGTGTATGCTTCAGCTGCCCAAGGGACTGGAACAAGCAGGGCTTTTGGAAAGAATCGATTAATGGCAAAGTTAGCCACTGTTTCAATTTCTCATTGGCTGCCCAGATATCTAGATCATTTTCATTTTCTAGGTCAGAAATTCTGAGGACGAACCGTGACATGGTTGTTCACCCCTAGGCTATGCTGCTCATACTTTAAACCATTTAATGCATGCCAATAATGGTGGGGCTCCCGCCTTGCTGGTAGTTCATTCCATACTCCCACCCCTTGCCTTGAGGCAAAAATCATTCTTACAGACTTCGGGGAGGCAGAAATCGCTCCAACATCTTCACCAGTAACCAAATAATGAGGTTGCAGGGAACCTGCAATCCCCATCCACCATAGAATCTAAAACTGGCCAGTGCAGCTGCAAAAATAGACACAGCTGGCCAGAAGAAGGGCCTGGCCAGGTTGCCTGGATGATGCCCTGACGCAGGCATAACCCAGGTAGCCTCCTCTAGCTTCCTATGGTGTCCAAGCCACACCTTCAAGCTTAAATGTCACCAGTAGGCAGTGAATCCTTGCTGGGGTGCAACAACCTATTATGTTCCAGAAGATGAAAGTTGGCGCTCCCTGCTTCAACCCGGATGTATCAAAGCCATAGTGTTTGGGGGCCATTATTGTAGAATACAGTTACACAGCTTTATGGTGCCCGCTAAATGTTCAGCCATTTTGCACACTCTCGTTTTTGCAGGCACAAAACTTGGATTTGTATTGGCAATTGCATTTGTGCATGAAAGCCAGGGCGTTAGACATCTGGACTGCGGGGGCAAAAACTGAGCATGCAACCTTGGGGCACAAATGTAAAGGTTGCCTTGAGGCCTGTTTGAAAATGTATCCCATAAGATGGATCAATACTAAATCTTGAAGGCACTTCAAGGGATAGACATAGTTGTAATGTTTTCAGTTCTGATCCTGGGTTCATGCCTCAATCAGAACACCTCTGAGAGGCAATGGGACTTTTCAGTGCACTATGCACTCTCATTAAAGAGGAAAGCCAAAGTTTTTGGTTTTTTTGTTTCCTTCTCCACTAGTTTTCATTGAGCCCCATTGGTCACTCTCTCTGGCAGTCACATAACTGTACATTTTTCAGGTCATAGCAGAGATCACAAGAGACAAACATGCCAACAGCTTTCAGCTTCCCCACTACAAATAATTAAGGAGAAAAACATGCCTGTGCCCTATAATTTGGCATTGGGGTGGGGAGAGATGTGTATCCTTAGGGAATTACCGATTTGTTTGAAAGAAAAAGAAAAAAAAAGATTTACTCTCCAGCAGGTAAACAAAATTCAAGGAGAGAACCTAGGTATTCACGCTGTCCCCTGCCTCCGCTGCAGAATCTATAAATGAATTCCTTGGGAATTATAATAGAAGCAGATGGAGACAGCGCCTTTTAAACACAGATGTTTTTGTTTGACTCGTTTAGAGCAGTGGTGCACTGTAAGCAGGACATGCCCCCAAGGGAGCCTGCAGACACACTGGCAACAAAGTCTATTAATTTGTGAAAACCATCTGATTACTGCTGCGCCATTCTACGCCCAGAGCCCGGTCGCTACCATTCAACTCGGGGGGGGGAGGGGCGGGGAGGATGAATGCAAAGCAGAAAGTGTGTAAGTTGCAAGGCTTCCACTTTTTAATTAAAGGCCAAGATTACAAAAGGCTGGAAGGGCAGGTGGTATTAATAAGAAGGGAAGGAGGAATCATCAGCCCGGAGTGTTTTTCAATTTCGCTCCGTGAGGCTTTGATGAAAACTCAGCATCTGCCAAGATTTCGGCGCCCAGAGGAGAGATATATAGTTCTTGCCCTTCCTCCCTGCTACCCACCAGCAGCACCACCTCGGGACTTGCAGCCATCTGTTTCATTTTGCGAGCATCTCCCACTAGTGCCGCTGGGCTGTAGGCTTTCAAAGGCCTTTGTATGTAATAGAAACATCCCCATACTGATATGTTTGTCTCCTGCTGTGAAATAACCCATTTATGTGGAGCATGCAGAAAAGTCAGCGTAGCAGAGATAGTGTTCTCCTTTCTGTGCACTGCAGCTTGAAGTATCAGGAGACGCTCTGCTCAGCCACTGGGTTGGTTTGGGAGTCCATTCAAGCGTGAGTAACCCACATGTGCTCTCTCTCACTCACACACAAATTTAGATCTTTTTTCTTTATTGTTGTTTTCCTGAACCTCAAATTAAAGCCAGCCAGCCAGCCTGAACATTTTGCTCTTTCAATATGGAAATAAGAACAATTTGCATTCCTTGGGGCAGGAAAGAAGCCCTGGTCCTTAGGAAGCAGGTTCTGACTCCCTCCAATGGAGATGCAGATTTGTTTTCCATGACAGGAGGCATGAGCATAAGAGCCTGACTGAACCTGGACAGGAAGTATACACACATGCACCACACACACATACAATTGACTATGTGCGCAATCCATTGGAGAGACTCACATTGATTTAAGTGGGCACAGGATCAAGCCCTTAACTCACTATAATTGTAGAAGAACCGCTGCTACCTTCTCCAGTGTGGAATTGCCTTTAAATGTCCATTTCACTTGAGACCAGCAATAGGAAATTCTTAGTTTATAGCAGATGATGTTCATGGTGAAAGGCAGGGTTGCCTCTAGCCCCTCTTTCTCAGTGTTTCAGGAAAGAAGAGTCAAGGACTGCCTGGGGATCCCTCAGCTAATTCCCAGCATAAACAACATGCCCACCAGAGCCACAAATGGAGAGTGGACGGAGTGAGTGTGGGAGAAGCAGCCTTAGGGCTTGCCTGCAGCCTTAGGGATGTAATTTCTAAAGTGCATTAATGTGTTGCGGATTAATTGCTCCATGTTGACCCTGCTCGTGAACTTCCCTCATGCACTTTTAACATAGTGCTGTTTCAGCACTGTACTAAAGCACACGAGTTAACTTTTAGTGCACCCAGCAGAGTCTACGAGGACCAACGTGCACCACATTAGTGCGCTTTAGAAATCACGTCCCTGTAGAGTGCATTGCCACCTGGTGTAGACAAGCCTTTAGTTTCCCCCTCCTTGAGATGCCGAGGTTTGGTGGGGTAAGAGCAGGTCAGCGCCATATACACTTGCTAGCATCCTGTGCCAACACAGCTCCCAGCTCAGTTAGGAATGAATATTTATCCTAGAGCTCACAGTATGGCTTTTCTCTGCATGCTGGAAAGAATCCAGAGACGGAAAGAAGAAATCTGTAGAGTGACTATCAATCCCCGGTTCCTGGAAAGAGGCCTCTACCTGCCCTGCTTCTCTAACCCAAAAAATAAAATTCAGAGTTTCAGACCTAAAGCCCCACGTGCTAATTACACTGCTCTACAGCCAAAATGCTTCTGAAATAAATGTAGTCAAACTTTACTAATTCTGGGTCACTGAGAACGAAAATGATGCTTAAAATTGTTGATTGGCTCTACTTTTCAAGATATGCTATTGGGTCAGTATATACGACCCTTGACATGGGAATGGTGGAGGATAAGTGAGTTATAAAGGGAAGGGATCTCAATTTAAACCAGAAATGACTAAAATACATCTGTGACTGGATCTATGAATAAATCTATGACTGGGTTTGGACAGTACTTGCTTTTTAGGCAAAACAATGAATGATGCAATCTGAAGCTGGTATTGCGTCATACATGATATGAATTGCATCATGTTATTCCTAGAAGTCATGGATGATGCAATCATAACAAAGCTTACATCACTCTGCTGAACAAATTGCCCTATATCAGCTCTAGAAATCATACAGTGTCGTGCTCTCTTATTTGTCAGGGTTTGATTTTGCAAAGGGACACATTTCTGTTTAGCCAAAGTGAGCAGAGATGCCTCGTACTTGTGTGAACAGTGCAGATAACTTCTGCTATGTTTGTGGTGAAGTGACTTTTGCATCACAAAAGCACAGTATAACCACTATGGTTAAGAAAGCCTATCACCTTTATTTTGGCTGCAAAATTGGAGATCAGGACAAGAGGTGGGCCCCACACATATGCTGCAACACTTGTGCAACAAATCTTCGCCAGTGGTTGAACAGGAAAAGGAAATCTATGCCTTTTGCAGTGCCAATGATTTGGAGAGAGCCAACAGATCATACCAGCAATTGTTACTTCTGCATGGTGCCTCCAGTTGGGAAAGGTGTGTCAAAGAAGAAAAAGTGGACTGTGCATTATCCAAACATTCCATCAGCTATACGCCCAGTACCCCACGGAGAAGGACTGCCGATTCCTGATGCACCAGAATCATTCTCACTTGAGTCAGACGAGGAAGAGGAAGAGGATGAAACTTCTGGTCCTGAACCATCAATGTCACAGGACCCACATTTTCTCCCATCCTCCTCCTCTGAACCACACCTCATAACACAAGGTGAACTGAATGACCTTGTCAGGGATTTGGAACTACCCAAGAGTAAGGCAGAGCTGTTGGGCTCCAGACTACAGCAATGGAATCTCCTGGCAGGTGATGTTAGGGTTTCCATGTTCCGTGACCGTCAAAAGGATCTTGTCTCATTCTTCTTCATGGAAGGTGAGCTTGTAGCCTGCAACAACATCGATGGTGTGATGGCAGCCCTCAACATCGTTCACGATCCAGATGAGTGGAGACTGTTCCTTGGTTCATCGAAGACGAGTCTTAAAGCTGTTTTACTGCATAATGGCAATGTTTTGCCATCAATTCCAGTTGGTCATGCAGTCCATATGAAGGAAACCCATGACAACATGAAACAACTTTTGAGGTGCATAAACTATGACCAACATCAGTGGCAGCTTTGTGGCGATTTGAAGGTTATTGCTCTCTTGCTTGGTCTACAGACTGGATACACAAAGTACTGCTGTTTTCTCTGCGAATGGGATAGTCGTGCAAGAGATTCCCACTACATCAAGAAAGATTGGCCACTCCGACAGTCATTGGAGCCTGGGAGGAAAAGTGTTCAGCATCCACCACTTGTTGAATCAAGGAAGATTTTGTTACCACCCTTACACATGAAGCTGGGTCTGATGAAATACTTTGTCAAAGCCATTGACAAAACACAAGCAGCTTTCAAGTACCTCCGTGGAAATTTCCAAGGTTAAGTGAAGCTAAGATAAAGGAAGGTGTCTTTGTTGGTCCTCAGATTCGTGAACTTCTTCGAGATGATGCATTTGACCATGCACTGCGTGGCAAGGAAAAGACGGCCTGGAAAGCCTTCCAGTTAGTGGCAATAAATTTTCTCGGAAACAACAAGGCAGACAACTACAGGTTGTTGGTGGAAAACCTCCTCAAGGCATACAAAAGCCTTGGTTGCAACATGTCACTAAAGATACATTTTTTGCACTCTCATCTAGATTTTTTTCCACCGAACTGCGGAGCAGTGAGCGACGAGCACGGCGAGCGATTTCACCAGGACATTGCAACAATGGAGAAACGCTATCAGGGCAAATGGAGCCCATCAATGCTTGCAGACTATTGCTGGACAGTGACAAGAGATGCTCCATTTAATGAATACAAGAGAGAAGCCAAGAAGCGCCGAGTAGACACTGAATAGAACTAACCTATGTACATAATAGTTTTTTGCCTTTTGTTTCATAATAAATTTTATTTATATAACCCTTTTGCTGATTTTTAAAGTGTTACATAAACAGGATAGGTGAAATATTATCATGTAAAGCAACCATAAACACATGAAAAGACCTAGGTTTACAATTTATGATTAAAACTCTACTATCTACACAATATACATAGACATAAAATGTAAAAACTTAAATATCTTAGAAACAGTAGCCAGTTGTTTTAATTGTCATATTTGAATTCAGCACATCAAAATACATAATAAATAGCACATTTTACCTCTGAAGCAGACGACTTCTCAAAAATTGTAGACCAGTGTTATTTAATCAAATGCTTGCAGCTAAATATTTCCCCCACAAATGGAGTGCTCATTAACGCTTGGGTCTGGCTGGAGGGATGAGGAGTCAGCTGGATAACATGGAACAAAAAGCAATTTAGGACCAGCGAAGCAGCAGCAGAATCCTGCTCCCTGCCTACTTCTGGCACGGTTAGATACTCAGCCAGCTAGAGAAAGAGAGGGAGAGATCTAAAGCCAATAGTAAAGGGAGGAGTACAATAGCCACTGGCGATGAGACTCAGTCTTTTAATAACAGGGGGATGTAAAGGTCTCTTCTCTTTGGGAGAAACAGGAAGTTGGGTTTCTGATGGGACAAAGCATCATGATCACCTCTCTTCCCTTTCCTCAAACAACCCCACTGGCCTTTGGGGACTGGCTTCCCACTCATTTCAGTGTCTTCACAAACCTCCTTGGACTTACTTCAGTCTTCTTTATGGTCTTCGTTTCTCAGTGAGCCCAGGTTGCCTCTTTCATAGATTCTGGTCCTGCTGATACAAGAGTGTCTCCTCTGCTGCTCTTGCTGCCTGGATCATCTTCCTCTTTCATTCACTCTCCACCTCCTCCTCCTTTCTAATCCTAGCAGAAAACGTTTTCCCCTCCTTGCCTATACTGTACCTGAATCTCTCACCCACTCCTCTGCCATTAATCATTATTTAGGTCTGACACTTAAAGCTGGTAATAGATATATTCTCCATGGGACATTTCAAAACATTTCCAATGTCCATTTTTCAGTTTTTCAATTAAAATCTGAAAGCCAAAACATTTCACTTTTTGACAACTGCTTTGAGTAAAAATTAATTAAAAAAAAAAATCAAAAACAAAACCTGGAAATGTTGACCAAATTGGGGGAAGAGTTGGTCGAAAAGCCATTTTTCATCCAACAAAAATGTTTTGATGGAATAATTAAGACCACCTATCCTGTCAGTCTGTTACTTAACTCTATAACAGTGCTATGGAGATCCAGGGTTTGCATGAAAGCCTATAGTTGTGAAAAGAAGGGGTCAGTTTGGAAAGAAAAGCTCATCTATCTACAAAGCAGTTACACTGTTCATTGGGTTTCCCAGAGCGCCCCACCACTGACCTTCAAACTGACCTGAATTGATCAAGGCAAGTCGGCCTCCAGTCCTTGCTGCTCTGTGTACAATGCTTTTCTTCAGCAGAGCAGCCTAGCGGTGCCAAAGTCAGCTGAATCTGACAGAGTTTTCCTCCAGCAAAGACTGTTGTCCCCGAGGGATTGGATTGAGCCAAACCAACTTATTTGACCTGAGACATTGGGTCAGATCCCCAAGATGAAATACTGGCACATACAAGACAAAATGAGTGGAAGAAGGAACACATGGACCTTTCTGTATTACTGCATATGAAAAGGTCGGCCTTAAAAATCCCACCAATATTTATATTTCCAGTATATGAATTACTAATATTTAGCTTTTGGAATCATGAATCTGTGACTCACTAATATTTACTTTAGAAAGTCTTTTTATAGAGTTTGACTGTTCTCCCTGCTGGAGGAGCTCATGAAGACTCCTGTCATCAAAGAGTTAGGGAACCCTCCCTGAGCAAACTTTTTTGGTTACAATTTAAACTGGGCTGCTGGATTCTTTTATATCCCCTGAACCTCTAATGCTGCGGCCCTTAGACTGGCAAGATTCTCTCCCAACAGCTTTGCTGAGGCAAAGCTAATTTAAAATCTGGCTCTCAGAGCAAAGAAAAAAAACTTTTTTTTTTTTAAACTGGCAAATCTGTCAACGCTACATGCTGCATTCAGACCACAGGAGTAGACTGCAAATGGGACACACACAATTTCTTTATTAGGGACTTAGTATTAATTTTACCTGAGCTCAAATATTATCTAACGTGTGGGTGTGCGTGAATTTTGACCTTATCAATACAAAATGTTCGGATAATTTTTCATCAAAAATTTGACACAATCGACATGCTCTTGCAAAACAACTTGATTTCGTCAAATCAGCCGTTTCCAGTAGAAAATGCTTCTGTTGGACAATTTCTCACCAGTTCTACTTATAAATCACTTCTCTTTGGAATAGCCCATCTGTCTTACTGGACCCATTTAGCCTAGCTTTATCTCACATTTTCATCTTGAAAGGAAAACACATCCTGGTTCCCCAGCTGGGTCTTTGACGCCAAGATTGTTTTATAACCCTTCTGAGGACAAAATAGATCTCCCTGGTGTCTAGCAAAAGTTTGT
>NW_020696292.1:885-1233 GCF_002925995.2 Terrapene triunguis | reverse complement strand
ACATGATTGGCAGCCATCCCCTCCCTCGGCACCCATCGGGAGGCAACGCCAAGGGGGCTTCTGGGAGACAGAGTCTGGACCTTACTCGAGCAGCTGTTGGGGCTTGGGTGAGTGTCCGACCATGTGATCGGCCCCCCCAACTTGCAGCCACCACTTCTGCCCCACGCTGGGCAAGGGGCAGCCCCATTCCCCATGAGGCTATGATGAGGGGCAGCAGGCTGCAGCAGTGGAGGAGGCTGTGATGTTGCACTCCATATTTTTATAAAAATATGTTTATAAGTGTGGATATGATGTAACTGGAATATGCTTTATGCAAAAGGTCTCTTGTAAGGTATCATTACAAAGCTT
>NW_020696292.1:0-875 GCF_002925995.2 Terrapene triunguis | reverse complement strand
TATCTTAAATTTTGCAACAGAAAGTAATTTCAAATTGGAAAAACAGATTTTTTTAAATGATGAAATGAAACATTTTGACAATTTCAAAACTTTTCATTTCAACGTTGTTTTCAAGTCAGGAGATCTGTTGAATCTGAACCTGTTTCACAAATGGTTTCATTGAAAAATTACCAACCAGCTTTAGAGATGGGAGTATCTTTGGACAACAGTGGCAAGTCTTTGCATTTATGTAGCCCAGGGGTAGGCAACCTATGGCACACGTGCCAAAGGCAGCACATGAGCTGATTTTCAGTGGCACTCACACTGCCTGGGTCCTGGACACTGGTCCGGGGGGCTCTGCATTTTAATTTAATTTTAAATGAAGCTTCTTAAACATTTTAAAAACCTTATTTACTTTACATACAACAATAGTTTAGTTATATATTATAGACTTATAGAAAGAGACCTTCTAAAAATGTTAAAATGTATTACTGGCACACGAAACCTTAAATTAGAGTGAATAAATGAAGACTCAGCACACCACTTCTGAAAGGTTGCTGACCCCTGATGTAGCCCCTTCTACCTGAGGACTACAGATATCTGCCCATACATTAACCAGTCCCTACAACGCTCCTATGAAGTAGGTATTGCAAACCCAGTTTGACAGACACAAAGGAGGCTGTTTGACTTGCCAATAGTCTCCCAGGGAATCAGTGACAGAATTGGAAGTAAAACCCAGGTGTGACCCTAAGTGCCTCTGAATTCACACCCCATACGCTACTGCAATGATGTTTGTTCAAAATATATCTTGTAAGGTATCACTTGAAAAGTAATAGCACACTAGCCATGTATATCATTGTAAAATGCATGTGTTAACCTTAGATGTGAAGTTATGA
>NW_020696291.1:0-1166 GCF_002925995.2 Terrapene triunguis | reverse complement strand
TCACACCAGCCCCCACCCCTGAGCCCAGAGTCACTGCTTTCCCCCATGGGGGCTCTAACCCCAGCCCCTCTGGTTCCCATCAGGAGAAGGCAGCAAGGGAGGGAGGGGGCCCCCGAGCTGGGAGAAGTGAATCTGGCCACGTCCACCCATCCCTTTCTGTGACACAGCGCCCCCTGGCAGTGCCCAGGCAGGAGGGTATGAACCCCTTAGGACTGGACAGTGCCTGAAGGGCCTTGAGGTCAGCCACCAGCAGGCTCAACCTGCTGCTTCTGGCCCGTCACCCCTCGGAGGGCATCATCCCCGGTGTGTACCAACTGGGCCCGTCCTCTGTGTGAATTCCTTACCTGCCGTCCCTCTGTCCGTCACAGCCACATCAAGGCCATCTGGAGATTCCTAGGTGCAGACCCCATGCTGACCAGGGAGGTACTGCACATCCTGCTGTATGACAGCCCGGAGAAGGGCCGGGCTAACCCTGGACAGACCCAGGACAGGAGCTGCCCCCAGCCAGCCCGGCTGCCCCCGGCGGTAAGTTCCCATCGCTGGCATTTCAGCCCTCTTTCCCGGCTGCATTCTGCGCACGGCCACGGTCTTCTGACTGTATCTTTTCCCTTCCAGACCACATACGGCCTGTGGGAGCTGATCGGGGCCTTGGGGCAAGCGGACACACTGGAGGGACGCGAGGATGACCTGTTCGCCTCTTGCTTCCTCGCCATCGCCTGCCCCCCGGCACGGCACCTCTCGGGAGCCCAGCAGGACTTGCCCAGTGACACCAGTCCACGCAGGTAATGTGTGGGGCCGATGGATCCCAGCACCCACGCAGTGTCTGGGCTAGCCCCTAGGAGGGGGAAGCTTCCTACTTGGACCTTCGTTGTCCAGGGACCCTCGATGCCTTCGGGGGACCGAGGGTTCAGATCAGCCAGGCTTCTCGTGCTTAGGAGCGGGCAGAATTGCCCCCGGATACTCAGGGAGCTGGAGAGCTCCTCAGAGTGGGTAGCTCAGCAGGGTGATGAGGGAGCTGAACCGGGGGCCGGGGGATGGGGAGCAGAGCTGGGGAGCAGGGCAGAGCTGGCTGCTGTCTCTATTTACTGTCTACTTTGAAGGCTTTGGGACAGGCCCGGCCTGTCACTGAGCCACTTCACCCCTTTTCTACAGTGGGCCCTGGGGGG
>NW_020696290.1:1728-2509 GCF_002925995.2 Terrapene triunguis | reverse complement strand
CCACAAACTACTGAGTGTGCCAGATAAGGTGAGTGGGGCCCATGTGGGTCAGGGTTGGGGGTCAGAGCCCGCGGGTGGACAGGGGACACTTACCAGGGTCTGTGTCTCTTTCCCTTCATCGATGGAGGCGTCTGCAGAACAGAGACACCCGCTGAGCTGCACCCCCGGCCGGCCCCGAGCAGAACCCCACACCCAGCTCCGACCCCTCCATCCAGCTATGGGGCTCAGAGCCCGGCACAGCCACCCCCGCCACTCCCCTGCCCTTCAGCATGGGCCAGGGTCATTAGCCCCATGTTACAAAGAGGAAAACTGAAGCACAAAGATGTCTAGGGGGTTACAGCGGGACGGGGGGCTGGGAGTCCGAACGCCTGTGTCCTCGCCCTGGCTCGGGAGGAGAGTGGCGTCTAGACTAGTGGTTAGAGCAGGGGTCTGGGAGCCAGGAGTGGATGGGGAACTAGAGCGGGAAGGGAAGGTGGCCCCAGGGAGCTCCTGGGAGTCCAACACTCTCAGCTGACACCGGCTACCTCTGGAACCCGCTCCTTAGTCCCGCCCAGCAGCAGCTGTAAATCAGGCCCCGCCCCATATGGGTGGAGCCCCACAAGCCCGTCCCCTCCCCAGAGGTCCTGCCCCACCCTGGTACCCCCCTGGGTGTGTTACTCACAGGTGGGGTCTTCCTGAGCCGGTGCCTTTAATGCCACCATAGGGCTGGTGCTAAAAGAGAAAATTCCCTTGTAAATGTCATATGCCCCCACCGGTGGGGAGATTCCTCAACACACCCAGA
>NW_020696290.1:0-1718 GCF_002925995.2 Terrapene triunguis | reverse complement strand
CCACAGCTTGGCTCCCCTGGCACCTGAGAGGCACGGTACCGGTGGCTCTTTATACAGGGACCCCTCGCCCAGGGCTGAGATGCAACCACCTCTGGGGTGGGTGTGACAGCTGTGTGTACAGGGATTACTCATGCAGCAGAACCCCCTGTTGAGCCTTCATCCCCCCCCGCGTCCTTGGCTTTCCTGGCACAGTCCCGCATCCAAGCCGTGACCCCATCCCGCCCTGCTTAGCGGCAGGTTTAACCCTTCCCTCGCTGGGGGGGCACTTACTGGCTCGGGTTTTTCTGAAGCAGACGAAGGCCACAAGGAGGAGGAGGAGGATAGCAGCTACCACACTCACCCCGGCGATGATGGGGCTGGTCAGACCCGGAGGTGCCGGTGAATCCGATCCGTCTGGGAAACAGCAGAGCCATGAGTGCCAGGAGCGGCTGGTCTGTTCCCCCCCAGCCCCTCCCACCCCAGGCGGTGCCCAAGGGGCTGGGGCTCCGCAGGGAACAGGCAGCAGAAAATTCTATGGGGAGGATTTGGGGGCCCCAGGGTATCAAGTGGGGTCAGAGCCAGCAAGATTTGGGGGATTTGTAGTGCTAGGGGGCACTGGACTGCAGGGGGCGGGGGGCTCAGCAGGGGGCATTCACCCCATCGGTCAGGGCTGAGCCGATTGCCCCAGCACGGCGCTAGGGGGCGCTGTCTGATCCATCCTGGCCATCATTTCTAAGGCATTTCAACCCCTGCCTCATGGCCACACTGGCTCAGGCCAACGGGCCCATCTAGCCCGGTATCCCGCCTCCCATGCTGGCTCTTCCTGGCAGCTTCACGGGGAGCTCCAACGCACCGCCCCCCCGCCCATGGCCACCGATGGGCCCAGCTGCCCCCAGAGGAAGCCTCCAGCTGCCCCGTTAGCAGCAGGTTCGTGTCTGAGCAGGAGGCTTCGGTCCCCTCACAAATCTGTTGGCGGCGGTGGGGGGGAGTCACTGCCCCTGTGAACAGCCTCCATCCATCCCCCTGGGCAACCACTGGAGGGAAGCTGCCCCTGCCCTGTAGACTGTCTGTGACTCAATAGATTCCCCCCGGCCCTGCGCTGCCCAGGCGGGTGGGAGCCGACACCACTCCAGGCTGGGTCGGGTCGGTTCCCCCTGTGGGAATAGAACCAGCGTCTGTCAGGGCGTGGGGAGGGGCTGAAACACTGACTCAGAGATCGCCCCCCACCCTCCGCGACCACTGGTAGAGCAGACACAGGCCCTACGGCCCTGGCCAAGTGGGGGGCCCCACAGCTCTGGCTACCGGGCGAGCAGGACGGGAGAAGCCCCAGCATGGGGGGGTAGGGGAAGCCTTAGCAACGGGACCTCCACTGCGGCCCCAGGATGGCCTTAGGGCTGGTGGACTCTCACTCCCCGCTGCGCCCCAGGGCCGAGGCGTGGGGACAGAGCTTCTCCGGTCTTGGGGACGCAGTAGTGGGGGGGGGCCATAAAGTAGCAAATGGGTTGCAGGGCTGCAGTGGGGGGACAGAATGGGGCAGGACTGTGGGTGGAATAGGGGCGGGGTCCTGGGGAAGGGGCAAAGGGGGCGGGGCCGTGGGTGGGGTTGCAGGCCGAGGAGGCGGGACAGGAGAGGGATGGCAGGTGGGAGGGGTGGGGAGGGATCCCCCTTTCTCTGGCCCAGGGCCCCAGGAAACCTTATTTCACCTCTGCCCGTGACTCAGCATCGATCGTTACTGTCAG
>NW_020696289.1:5002-9728 GCF_002925995.2 Terrapene triunguis | reverse complement strand
TAACCGGTGACTGTTAAGTTTGTGGACACAGATGCTGAACCTGCCCCCGTTTCTTTACCCAGTTCATTTTGACTATCCTCTCCAGTTACATACCCCCTTCACCCCCTTCCCCTTCCCAAAAAATAAAATCAGTTCTATTTAGTTAATGAACACCGTTGTCTGTATTGCTGTTTTCGCGGGAATGTTTTAAACCGGGGACGCAGACTGTGGCGGGGGGCGGGTTTAGTGTTCTGATGCAAATGATGCTTCTAAACTCCCGGAATGACAGGCTCCGCACTGGTGCACTGGTTATTTCAATGGAGCCTGCCAGCACTCCTGGGGGGGACTGCGTGTATGTGTCGGCTATGTGACTTTCTGGCAGGGGGGGTAGGGTTACAGATCCCCTGCTGCGTGGATCTGTGAGCCAGGATAAGGACCGCTGCATAAGATCTGTAACTGCCCTCCCCCGCCACAAAGTCACAGAGCCACCCCCCCCCCAGAACATGAAAACCACCTCCAAGACTGACCAGGGTAACCAGTGACTGCACTGTGTATGTGTCCTGATGCTGGACCTGACCCCGCCTCTGTACCCTGCTAAAGGTGACTGTCCTGTCCAATTACCAAGCCCCTTCCCCCCCTTCAGACAGACTCTCCTCCAAAAGAACATGATGGAAACAGTAATGAACAGAAACAAATATTTTATTGTGAACCACACATGAAACGTGGGGGGTGAAACTTGGACGGGGGCTTGTGTGAGGTGGGTAGGAAAGGACTTATCAAATTTTGGGGAATGAGAGCCTTCTAGTGCTAGAGCAGTCTGCAGGGGTTGACTGAAAGTTTTAACGGCCCTTGCCGCCCCTCCTTCTTTGGACTTTGGGTGAGGGTGGTGTGGGACTTGGTGGCGGGGGAGGGTGGTTAGAGATAGACTGCAGCGGGGCTCTGTCCTCCTGCCTCCGGTCTTGCAGAACATCCACAAGGCGCCGGAGCGTGTTCGTTTGCTCCCTCATTAGTCCAAGCAGCTTTTCAGTAGCCTGCTGGTCCTCCTGACGCTACCTCTCCTCCCGTTCCATGACTGCTCGGTGCATTTGTGACAAGTTCTCCCTCCACTGTGTCTGCTGGGCTGCCTGGGCTCAGGAGCAGCCCATTAGTTCTGAGAACATGTCTTCACGCGTCTTCTTCTTCCTCCGCCTAATCTGCGCTAGCCTCTGGGAGTGTGCTGACAGGCTGGGTTGGGAGACAGTCGCAGATGTGTCTGTGTGAATTGTAAAAAGGGAGTGAATTCCTGAGACAGATAAATGAAATTGTACACAAAGAACCTAGTCTTTCTCTGTGAACAAGACCATGCACTGCACCTCTCACATGCGCACTCAGGACAAGGTCGAATTTTCGGCCCTCGCCTTCAGTTCCTGTGGACGTGCGGTGTTCTTGGAGTGATCTGAGAAGCGTGACTGGAGACCTGAACTTCTGTAGCGGGCAATCATGGTAAGCCGTAGACTTGTGGCTGCTTAAAACTCTATTAGTAGCACTGGCCTCCTTTCACATTGAAAGCAATGCCAGTCTCTGCTGCCAGCAATCAGGACAGCATCAACTCTGCCCCTGTCCCACCCCCTCGCGGCTGTCCCAGGGAAAGATCCCTGTATGCTGCCCCTCTCCCTCCACCGCGTGGCTGTAAAGCAGTCCCAATACTAACATTCCCCTCCCTAATTCAAAGCAGGGCGTCATGAGCGACATCACCCTCCTGAGGATCTCGGACACCCAAAAGGAACGCATGCTTAGGGAAAGCATGCAGAAACCTGGGCCGTATGCTGCCATGCTCTGCCGTGCGATGATCCCGGAGTACTTCATTGTGGCGTGGCGGGGACACGTGTGCTACCACGGAGGGCCCAGTAAGATCGCCCTACCCAGGAACCTGATAAACAGGCTGGAAATCTACCTCCATGAGACCTACGAGGAGTTCTCCTATGAGGATTTCTCATCAATCCCCGGCCATATTGACCAGATTTTCACCTAGGTGCACTGGGACTATAGAGTGGAGCGTCTTGGGCCGCAGAATCATGAAGTACCGGACATTGTAAAAAATTTTTAAAATACTTGGGACTAAATTGTGAAGAGCCTAAGGCAGAGAAATCATGAGAAACCCTTTGTTAGCATTGTAAATATTCCAGTTTTGTAGCAGATAATTTTTTACTTGTTTAAAGCACTTTGGTAAAAACACATTGTTAATATTATGAATATTCCCATTCTGTTAAAAATAAATGTTTACATGTTTACAGCACTTACTGCTTGATCCTTCCCCTGATTCTGTGTCCGGGGTAAGGGATGGGAACGGTTGGTACGGGATCTCGGTAAGGGTGATGAAGAGCTCCTGGCTGTCGGGGAAATCAGCGGTGCCAGCGCTGTCGACTGCCTCGTCCTCCTCATCTCCTTCTTCATCTTCCCTGTCCGCTAACATGTCCGACGAGGAACCGGCCGCGGACAATATCCCATCGGTCACGGGTGGGGTAGTGGTGGCGGCCGCACCCAGGATGGAATGCAGTGCCTGGTAGAAACGGGATGTGTGGGGCTGGGATCCGGAGCGTCCGTTTGCCTCTTTGGTTTTTTGGTAGCCTTGTCTCAGCTCCTTGATTTTCACGCGGCACTGCGTTGCATCCCGGCTGTAGCCTCTCTCTGCCATGGCTTTAGAGATCTTCTCGTAGATCTTAGCATTCCTTCTTTTGGAGCGCAGCTCTGAAAGCACGGACTCATCGCCCCACACAGCGATGAGATCCAAGACTTCCCGATCAGTCCATGCTGGGGCCCTCTTTCTATTCTGGGATTGCACGGTCACCTCTGCTGGAGAGCTCTGCATCATTGCCACTGCTGCTGAGCTCACCACGATGTCCAAACAGGAACTGAGATTCAAACTGCCCAGACAGGAAAAGGAATTCAAATTTTCCCGGGGTGTGGCTGGTCAGAGCATCCGAGCTCGGACTGCTGTCCAGAGCGTCAACAGAGTGTTGCACTGTGGGATAGCTCCCGGAGCTATTAGCATCGATTTCCATCCACACCTAGCCTAATTCGACATGGCCATGTCGCATTTAGCGCTACTCCTCTCGTTGGGGAGGATTACAGAAATCGATTTAAAGAGAGCTCTATGTCGATCTAAATAGCTTCGTGGTGTGGACGGGTGCAGGGTTAATTCGATGTAACGGCGCTAAATTCGACATAAAAGCCTAGTGTAGACCAGGCCTAAGAGAGGATAAAGAACTGCACCTGTACTCCAGCACTGAATGATTAGAAACCTCCACTGGGGAAATTCCAACTAGTCATATTTAAAAGACTACACTCTGGGGTCATTCTGTAGGAGTTGCAGTCTGGTTTGTATCTGGTTTCTTGAGAGAAGAAGCGCATTGCAGGGTTTCAATGCAGAACTCCTACTTTTGTTTTTTGAGGGGTTTTTTTTGCACAGATTAATGCTATTATTCTAGAGGAAGATTTCCCAGGCAGGGATTGGTTGCATGCCACCTTTCCCCCAGATATTCCCAGGAACAATGGCCAAAGACACCAGGATATTCCTGTATAAATAAGAAAGTGCCAATGCATTTGGATATTTTTTCTGGAGTTCACTCCTTCTGGGATTCCATCCCTCGCATTCCCCCATTCTCCAAGAGACTTTCTGGTTTCTGAGAAATGTTTCCTATTCATGAGAAGTCAAATCCAAACCTTCTGAATGCAACTTCACTGACCTACCACTTGCTGGAATACTGAGAAAGGTAAGTGCTCTCCTGTTGAGGCATTGGTCAAATTTTCCCACATAGCACAAAACGATGACACTCATTCATACGTTTCCTCTCTTTCTCAAGTGTTTTCTCTGTCAGTTTTCCCTTTTTCATCGACTCTGTGTTTAAATACAATGATCATTGAGAACTGCAGGTAATCTTATCCTAAGAGAGGATAAAGAACTGCCTCTGTACTCCAGTATTGAATGGTTAGCAACCTCCACTGGGGAAATTAACACCAATCATATCGAAACCACTGCACTCTCTGGTTGTTCTGTAGGAAGGTGCAGCCTGGTTTGGGTCTGGTTTCTTGAGAGAACAAGCACATGACTGGGTTTCAAGGCAGAACTCCGATTTGTTGGTTTTTTATTTGTTTTGCACAGACTAATGCTCTTTTTCCCGACAGGAAGATTTCCCAGGCAGGGGCTGTTGGTCTCCGAGCATTTCACCAGACATTCCCAGGAAGAATACCTGAACACAGCTGGAGCTTTTTGAATAACTGTATAAGAAAGTTCCATAGCGTTTGGATGTTCTTTCTGGAGCTGACTCCTTATGGGATTCCACCCCTCGCATTCCTCAAAGTAGAGATCATGGTTTTTTTTGGGGGGGGGGGGATTGCTGGGACATATGCAGGGTCGGCTCCAGGCACCAGCTGAGCAAGCTGGTGCTTGTGGCGGCAGATTGTTGGAGGCGGCATTCTGCCCCATCCTAGGGCGGCACGGCCGCTTTTTTGTTGTTGTTCTTCTTCTTGTTCCTTTCCAGCCGCCCTGTAGGGGGCGGCGGCGCGGAGAACCAGAGCGCCCTGCAGGGCAGTCCTCTTCCTTCCCTCCCCGCCGACCAGAGCGGAGCCCTCGCGGCAGGCGGCAGGAGGCGGCGCAGCGGGAGGGGCCGTGTGGCAGCACCCCTGCTGTAGCCCTGGCCGCCCCCTTCTCTCTCTCTCCCACCCGCTCCCTCCCCCGCCCCCCCCAGCCGGTCCCCCTGCACCCGCG
>NW_020696289.1:0-4902 GCF_002925995.2 Terrapene triunguis | reverse complement strand
TTTTTGTTTTTGCTTGGGGCGGCCAAAAAGCCAGAGCCGGCCCTGGACATATGCCCTCCCAAATTTGCTCTTTGGCTTGCACTAAGAATGCTCACATGGACTTTCCATGCTTAGTAACACTGCTGAGGCTTGGTGCCCTCACGGAGCTCCCCCACTATCGGGAGGCACGGATCTTCAGGGGACTGTGCTGTCTGAGAACTTTCCCTTTTCATGTGAAGTCATATCCAAACCATCCGAATGGACCATCACTGACCTAGCACCCCAACGAGACCACTTGCTGGAATATTGAGAAAGGTAAGTGCTCCCCTGGTGAGAGAGAGTTCAAGTGAAAAATTACAGCATTGTCTCCACACAGCACAAATCCACAGGGCTCATTTGTATGTTTTCAGGCTGTTTCTCGCACTCAGTTTCCTCTTCTCCAATTACTGATCGAATAAATGCGATTATTATTGTGAACGGCAGGCTGGCTCACTGTAAGATATGACAAAGAACTGCACTTGGCCTCCAGTGCTGAATGCAGAACAACCTCCAAATAGGAAATTCTAACCCATCCTGTCTTAACCACAGCACTCTCTGGTCATTCTGTATGATAGTGCTGCCATGTTTGGATCTGGTTTCTTGTGAAACACAAGCACATGGCTGGGGGTTCCATGGAGAACTCTTCCTTTTGTTTTGCACAGACTAATGTTGTCTTTTCCTAGAGAAATCTTCTCCTGGACGTGGCTGGCTGGCACCCACCATTTCTGTCCAAAATTCCCAGGAACAATATCCAAACACAGCTGGCACTTTCTGAAGAGCTAAAGAAGAAAGGGCTGCTCTGTCTGGGCATTGTTTCTGCACTGGAGTCCATACAGGATCCTCTCTGTCAGACGCTTCCAACCTCCAAGAGAGTCCCTGATTTCTGAGAACATTTCCCAATGGTCAAAGGAGGAACCTATAGAATCATAATGGAGCTTCACTGACTTTGCACCCCAACAGAAGTACTGGCTGGAATATTGATGAGGGTAAGTGCCCCATGTTGAGGCCTAGGTTAAGTGAAAAAAATACAGTGTTTTCTCCGCACAGCTCAAAACGATGTCTCTCATTCATATCTCTCCTCTCTCTCGAGTGTTTTCTCTGTTTTCCCTTTTCCATCGACTGTTTAAATTCTCTGATCATGGCGAACTGCAGGTTGTCTTACCCTAAGGCAGTTTATAGAACTGCACCTGTACTCCAGAGTTGAATGATTAGCAACCTCCATTAGGGAAATTCCCACCAATCATATCTAAACCACTGCAGTCTCTGGTCGTTCTGTAGGATAGTGCTACCTGGTTCGGATCTGGTTTCTTGAGAACAAGCACATTGCTGGGTTTCAATGCAGAACTCCTATTTCTTGCTTTTTGTTTTTTTTTGCACAGACTAATGCTCTTTTTCCCTAGAGGAAGATTTTCCAGGCAGAGGGTGGCTGCCTGCCCCCATTTCCCGAGACATTCCCAGGAACAACAGCCAAACACAGCTAGAGCTTTCTCAATAACTACATAAGAAAGTGCCAGTGCATTTGGACGTTCTTTCTGGAGTTGACTCCTTCTGGGATTCCAACCCTCTTCTTCCTCAAACCTCAAGAGTAAAATCTTTATGAGCAAGTACACAACTTAGGAGCCTACAGATATTTCCACACTGCATTCACGGGATGTGTGATTACAATATATAGATACCTTTAGTCCTATTTTAACAACTTGTTAATGATCTGGGTTCCAGAATCTAGGGAAATGCAGGGACTAAATTAGAGTTAGGATAATAAAGGGATGGCTTAACTGGAGAGCGATATGGGGTGTACTATGTGAGAGGAAGATGTGAATGAGATTAAAAGGAAAGTCTATAAAGCCCAGGCCCAGCGGAAGGCCTTCTCCACCTGTGCCTCCCACCTGGCCGTGGTCACCTTGTTCTACACCACCTGCATGTTCAATTATAACCGGCCCAGCTCCGGACACCCCTTGTATGTAGACACCCTGGCTTCCGTTCTCTACAATGTTGTCACACCCATGCTGAACCCCCTCATATACTGCCTGAGGAACAAGGAGGTAAAGGCAGCCCTGAAACATGCAATCGGGCAAAAAAATTCCTCTCTGAAAACGCGAAAGCCCTAAGGGACAGGGGAATGTCAACACTGGGCCCATCCAAGCCTTGAACCATGTCCCTTTCCCCACTTCATCCCCTTCCTTAATGGACCTTGTGGAGAAGAGAATTGCCTACATTTCCCTTAACACTTGTAGTTGTATCATGATAATGACTCGACTTGGTAGAATTTGATTTTTAATTTGTATAATTTCGATGGAAGCTGCTTTTTAAATCAATATTTATTTATTTAAATGTTCACAGTGGCGGGAAATTATGTGAGTGGTGATCAGCAGCGGGTCAGACAATAACTTCAGGACTGAAGCTGATCTCTTTGTATTAGAGTCCAAGCTGCGACCTAATGTGAGAGGCAGATTATCCTCCATCTGCTAATAGACGGCTCCTACACCTTTCTCTGCAGCACCAGGGGCTGGTCCCTGTCATAGACAGGATCCTGGGCTATCGTACTTTGGGTCTGGTCCAGTCTGGCAACGCCTATGATCTTGTGCCTGTTGGTCTAAAGGGTGTGGGAGTGAACTCTTTGCTACTGAAAGTGGTTAGGGGCTTCAGAAACCAAAAATATGGAGTTTAATTAGGCTGGTACTAGGAGACCGAACACAGGAACAGGCATCAGGACTCCTGGATTCTATCCCTGGCTCTGGGAGGACAGTGGGGTCTAATGGTGAAAGTGGGAGGGCTGGGAGTCAGCACTACTGGGTTTTATTGCCATCTGTGGTGGGGGAGTGGGACTTAGTGAGTTAGAGAATTGGGGGCTGGGAGTCAGGACTCCTGGGTTCTAACTCTGGGAGGGGAGTGGGGTCTAGTAGGTTAGAGCATAGGACTAGGTATCAGGACTCCAGGGTCCTAATTCCAGTTATGCCACTCATTCTTTGTATGACCCTGGGCAAGTTACTTTCCTTCTCTGGGCCACAGTTTTCCATCTGGAAAATAGAGGGATAATAATATAATATATACAGAGCAACCTCATATGGAATTAATAGATTAGATTTAGGCAAAGTTTAATAATTGGTAATATTTCCGTAGTCAGAGCAAGATTTTAAAACACTGTTACACACACACACACACACACCACCACCACCACCACCACCACCACCATTTTATTAGGATAGTTTCATTGCTGAACTTGTATTTAAAATCCACAAGATTTTCAAATTATATTTATGTCATAAATATACAACCTGTTATAAATACAGGATCTGTCACATGGGATGTTGCTTGTATTTCTTTTTAAGTAAAAATAGTATCATTTATCATTATTTAGAAAGTTAGTGAAAACTGCTGGTTATTTGACATTTGGAAAACACCTTCATTCCCACATATTCAAGAATATTTCTACATGAAACCTCCCATACACAGGAAAGACTTTGGCTCAGAACTGTGCTGTTTGGATGGGCTCATCCCTGTGGCATCAAATTTTGGAATTTTAACCTCTTTTAACCACCCCAGTCTCTAAATTGCATCCAATTCTAACTTGGATTTGAATCCATACCCCAGTGACTGAAGTTGTTGACTGAGCGGGAGTTAACACCCCATTGAAGAGGATTAATCAGCAGTTCAGTTTCACACTCCTTTGATATGGCTGGATAGAGACAGAGCTATTGTTCCCCTCCTGGCAATAAAGAGCTTTTGGCAACTGCCTCTGGTGATTAAAGACCCCAGGGGAATTAGAACAGAGGCTAGTCTGCTCACAAATTTTTTACCTGTACAGATAGGAAGCTGAAGTCAGGCTGCCATCCTCACCCCAGAGATCCCCAGGAACTTTATCCAAACAACCACACACAGCCATGCACTCATATATGAAAATGCAGTCAAACACACACAGAATCATGCATTCCCACATGTAGAAACACAGAGTAACACAAACTCACATATATACACAATCAAAGAAACACACAGCCCACAAACACAGGCTTACACAATTAATGTCCAAAGAGTACATGAGCTCTACTCATATACAAACACACACAAAACAAAGAGACACTCACACACTCAGTGTCCAGCCAACGGTATTCAAACACTCAGATACAAACACACAAACATGAACTCTTGTGTGTCTTAATAAGAAAGGGCTTCTCTGTTTATATACTGTCCCTGGAGCAAAATTCATCCCGTGAAACTAGAGTAATAGAATCACAGGACTGGAAGGGACCTCACAAGGTCTTCTAGTCCAGTCCCCTGCACTCCTGGTAGGACTAAGTATTATCTAGACCATACCTGACACTCCAGGTGTTTCTCTAACCTGCTCTTAAAAATCTCCAACGATGGAGATTCCACAACCTCAATAGGCAATTTATTCCAGTGTTTAACAATCCTTACAGTTAGGAAGTTTTTCCTAATGACCCACCTAAACCATCCTTGGTGCAATTTAAGCCCATTGCTTCTTCCCCTATCCTCAGAATTTATGGAGAATGTTTTTTCTCCTTCCTCCTTCTAACATATTTTGTTGTACTTGAAAACTGTTATCACGTCCCCCTTCAGTCTTCTCTTCTCCAGACTAATCAAACCATTTTTTTCAATCTTCCCTCATCGATCATGTTTTCTAGACCTTTAAACATTTTTGTTGCTCTTCTCTGGACTTTTTCCAATTTATCCACATCTTTTCTGAAATGTGGGGCCCAGAACTGGACACAATACTCCAGTTGAGACATTATCAGCATGAAGTAGAGCTGAAGAATTACTTCTCGTGTCTTGCTTACAACATTCCTGCTAACGCAGCCCAGAATTATGTCCACTTTTTGACGCATATTTAGTTTGTGATCCAATATGACCCCCAGATCCCTTCCTAGG
>NW_020696288.1:0-7146 GCF_002925995.2 Terrapene triunguis | reverse complement strand
CGGGGCAGGCTGGGCCAGTCCTCCTCGGGGTAACGGGTCCGGGGCAGGCTGGGCCAGTCCTCCTCGGGGTAACGGGCGAGCAGGAGACTTGACCGGCGCAGGGCGTTAGCAGGCGGCTCACGGCCTGCGGCTGGCTCCCAAGCGGGAGCTCGGCCCGGGACGTCTGCTCTCTCTGGCGGTCTGGCTGTCACTGAGCTCTGCTGGCGGGCTTTTATACTTCCGGGTCGGGGCCGTGACCTCGGAGGGGCGGGCCCCGGACCCGGTGGCTCCGCCCACACTGGGGTTGGAGGAAGCTCGTCCCTGTCGGAGACGGAGGGGTGCCACACCGGCTCACTACAACCCCCCACCCCAGTCTTCTCCAGACTAAACAAACCCAATTTTTTCAATCTTTCCTCATGGGTCATGTTTTCTAGATCTTTAGTCATTCTTGTTGCTCTCCTCTGATCCTCTCCAGTTTGTCCATATCCTTTCTGAAGTGTGGGGTCCAGAACTGGACACGCTACTCCAGCTGAGGCTTTCCCAGTGCCGAGTAGAGTGGAAGAATTACTTCTCTCATCTTGCTTGCAACACTCTGGCTAATACATCCCAGAATAATATTTGCTTTTTTTCCATCAAAAAACTATTCCATTGTTGACTCATATTTAGTTTGTGATCCACTATAACCCCAGATGGTTCTCTGCAGTATTCCTTCCTGGGCAGTCATTTCCCATTCTGTATTTGTGTAATTGATTATTCCTACCTAAGTGTAGTACTTGTCATATGGGCTTATAGAATTTCATCCTATTTAATTCCAACCATTTCTTTAGTTTATCAAGATCATTTTGAATTCTAATCCTCTGCTCTAATGTGCTTGCAATCCCTCCCAGCTTTAAATTGTCCGTAAACTTTGAGTGTATTCTCTATGCCATTACCAAATCATTTATGAAGATGCTGAATAGAACTGGACCCAGGACAGATCCCTGCGGGCTCTCTCGATATACCATTGCAGCTAATTTGTGAACCATAACAAGTACTCTCTGAGTACGGTTTTCCCACCAGTTGTGCACCAACCTTATAGTAGGCTTGCCTAAGCTATGTTTCTCTAGTTTGTTTATGAGAAGGTCATGTAAGACAGTATCAAAAGCCTTACTAAAGTCAAGATGTGACATCTGCTGCTTCTGTCCTATCTACAAGGCTTGTTACCTGTCAAAAAAGGATGTTAGGTTGGTTTGACATAAGTTGTTCTTGACAAATCCATGCTGACTGTTACTTATTACTTTTACTCCTGGGGAGAGTCTGCGTGACTGTGCGCCTGCAGAAAACGGCTCCCCCCGCAGAATTCCGGTGCCTCCCTGCAGAAAACGCCAGGGAAGCCACGGTGTGGGGGTGGGGAACACGACCATGGGTGCAGTTTTTTGGGGGGGATTGCTCCCCCCAACAGAGGTGAAGTATGAGGGTTTGGGGGGTGGGTTGGAAGGGGGTTGAGGGGATGACAGGTCACTCAGGGTTTGTGTGATGTAACCTGAAAAACATGTTTGTATTGTTTTACAACCCAATCAGTGACACTGCTAAACTGTAAGGGGTGAATGGCCTGCTTCCCCCACCATCATGACAGGGAGCGGGGGCAAATCTGAGTGGCATTGGAACTCCGCAGGCCAGGTCTCAATGCCCGGAGCGAGGCATTGTGTCCAACCCTGTGGGACAAGTGCCATCATTGCAGGGTGAGGCACCCATCCAAAAAACAGTCAGGGACAAATGAGGAAATCGCTCCATCCATGACATTTTTCCATCCTTGACAAACCTGTAGCCTTAACCGTGAGCTAACATTGGGATTGCCTCTGATCTCTCCAGCAGGGCACGAGATCCTGGGAGGAACGAGGACACAGTCTGAATGTGGGGAGAGCGCAGCAGGAACACAGGATCCCACATCCCACAGAGAGATCCATGCACAGGACGCAGTCCCTCCCCGGGGTAGACTCCACCAGAGACTGGACCTGGCTACACAACAGAGACTCCCCATGGGCCAGCACCCCTACCGCTGCATCAGTTGCGGCAAGAGATTCAGCAACTCCTCTGCACTGACCCAGCACCAGCGCACACATACCGGGGAGATGCTGCATCGCTGTGCTGACTGTGGCAGGAGCTTCAGACAGTCCTCAATCCTGAGAATACACCGGCGTACGCACACCAGGGAGAGGCCATACTGCTGCACTGACTGTGGCAAGGGCTTTACACGGAGCTCAAACCTAAGAATACATCAGCGCACACACACCGGGGAGCGGCCACACCACTGTGCTGACTGCGGCAAGAGCTTTGCAGAGAGCTCAACCTTGAGACGACACCGGCGCATGCACAGTGGGGAGCGGCCGTACTGCTGTGCTGACTGCGGCAAGAGCTTTGCACGGAACTCAAGCCTGAGAACACACCAGCGCCTGCACACCAGGGAGCAGTCGTACCGCTGTGCTGACTGCGGCAAGGGCTTTGCACGGAACTCAAGCCTGAGAACACACCAACGCACACACACTGGGGAGCGGTCATACCACTGTGCTGACTGTGGTAAGATGTTCAGCAGTGGCAAGACGCTGACCCTTCACCAGCCCATGGACACTGGGGAGCGGCCGCACCGCTGTGCTGACTGTGGCAAGGGCTTTGCGCGGAGCTCACACCTGAGAACACACCAGCGCACACACACAGGAGAGCGGCCGCACCGCTGTGCTGACTGCGGCAAGGGCTTTGCACAGATTTCACACCTGAGAGTACATCAACGCACACACACCGGGGAGCGGCCGCATCGCTGTGCTGACTGTGGCAAGGGCTTTGCACAGATTGCACACCTGAGAGCACACCAGCGCGCACACACCGGGGAGCGGCTGCAGCACTGTGCTGACTGCAGCAAGGGCTTTGCAGAGAGCTCAAAGCTGAGAAGACAACAGCGCACACACACTGGGGAGCGGCCATACCACTGCACTGACTGTGGCAAGAGCTTTGCAGAGAGCTCACACCTGAGAAGACACCAGCGCACGCACACTGGGGAGCGGCCGCACTGCTGTGCTGACTGCGGCAAGGGCTTTGCACAGATTGCACACCTGAGAGCACACCAGCGCACACACACCGGGGAGCGGCCGCACTGCTGTGCTGACTGCGGCAAGGGCTTTGTACAGATTTCACACCTGAGAGTTCATCAACGCACACACACCGGAGAGCGGCCGCACTGCTGTGCTGACTGCGGCAAGGGTTTTGTACAGATTTCACACCTGAGAGTACATCAGTTCACGCACACCGGGGAGCGGCCGCATCACTGTGCTGACTGCGGCAAGGGCTTTGTACAGATTTCACACCTGCGAAGACACCAGTGCACACACGAGGGAGTGGCTGCACCGCTGTGACGGTTCTGGGAAGAACTTCAGCAGAACCAGTGCACTGACCAAGCAGCAGTGCATGCACACTGGGGAGAGGCCATTCCGATGCACTGACTGCAGCAAGAGCTTTGGATGGGCCTCCTTGATATCACATTGGTGCATTCACAGCTGAGAGTGGCAGTGCAGCTGTGCTGACTGGAGCAAGTACTTTGCAAGATTGGCCAACCTCACCCGGCACCAGGTCACTCTCACCAATGCCCTTCTGCCAATGCCAGGGCCTGAGGGGCTTCTGGCAGCCAGTGGGCCTGGCACAGCACCAGCAGATGGAGATCAGGGAGTGGTCCTGTCCCCATGATGCCCAGCAGAGAGACTGTGTGGGGCAAGGAAGGAGACTTGGTTGAGCAGCGTGGGGAAGAGCAGACAGGTGGAGGGAATTTAGAGCAGATGGTCACAGCCTACTCCATTAGGGAACCCTCCCCCCCCATGTAGGTGGGATCCAGCTAGGGCTCTCTCTCTCCGTCCCGACTCACTCACGCATCTGGCTGGGACACACACACGACCTCCCCCCCCCCCCCCCCCCGTCTAGATGGGACTCAGCTGGGAACTTCCCCCCACACCTTCCTTGGTTCCAGCCAGCGGGTGACTCTTGGGTAACATCTAGAGGTGGGATTTGCAGTCCTGTGTCAGCATGGATTGGATTGAGGAGTGGGGCAGGACAACCCAGTGTGCGTGATTGAAAGGAGACTCAGGAACTGCTCATGCCGTCTATTTTAAATAGAAATGTGATGAAGAACTAGGTACCTAATGTGTAACAAAGGTCTGTCTAAGCAAGTGTTTCTTTGCTGTTAAAGAAGCTGATGCATTCACACAGCATGTGGAGAAGCCAGTGTAAAGTGTCAATCTTTAAGGTGAACCCTTTAAAGTGTTCTAAGGCCTAACTGACCGTGAGGCTGGATGAACGGTGTGACTGTCAGGTACACAGATAGAGCTTCCCATTACTCCTGGGGGAATTCTGCACTTAAAAATACTGTGAACAATGTTTTAAAATTCTGCATAATTTATTTGTCAAAATAACACAATAAAATCACACTAGTTTCAGTTATTTTGCTAATTTATTTCAAAATCCCTGTCAGCAAGTATGTCTGTAACAATACAGACAGCAAAAAAGATTCAGGAGGTGTTTTTGACAGATTCCTTACTAGGTATATTAATACAGAACTTTGAATAATAATTCATGTAAAATACAATATAGAAATGTATTTCCCGCACCCCTCAGTAGCAGCGCAAAGGCTTGGGGGAGTCAGGGGTAACGGAGGAGTGAGGGAGAGGGAAATACTTGCTGGGAGGAGCCTGGGAGTGAACCAGAAGAGTTGTTGGGTGTGGGTGGCAGAAGTATAGAAAA
Source organism: Terrapene triunguis (assembly GCF_002925995.2). NCBI lineage: Eukaryota > Metazoa > Chordata > Testudines > Emydidae > Terrapene > Terrapene triunguis. Next base: position 2,406 of record NW_020696288.1, on the reverse strand, counting down.
GATTTGAGGGGGTGGGGGATTCCTAGGGCAGATCATTTAACAAAACATCCCATCTTAAGAATCCACCAGGACCTTGGTAAATTGTTCCCAAATGGTTAATTACCTTCACTGTCAGAAATGTGTGCCCTATTTCCAATCGGAATGTGTCTTGCTTCAACTTTCAGCCATTGGATCATGTTATACCTTTGTCAGCTAGATTGAAGAGCCCATTATGAAATATTTGTTCCCTATGTGATGCTTACAGTCTGTAAGTAAGTCACCCCTTACCTTCTCTTTGTTAAAGGAAACAGATGGAGTTCTGTGAGCTCATGGAACATGGCCATGCCCCGGGCCTTCTGCGTACTTTCCCAGAGCAGACCCCAAGAATCCTGGTTCTAGGGCTCCTGGAAGGCGCCCCTGAAAGTGGGCTACTCACAGGGGTCAGGTCAGCTGGGTGCAGCCACTGGCCTGCTCCCCAGCTAACTTCGCTGCTTGGCAACTAGTAGGCGCAGCTGCCCTGGCCTGGAGCTGCCTGATTGATCACAGGGTGTGACAGGCCAGCAGCCTGGTTTATAAGCCCAGCAGCAATAACAGAGCACTGGCTGCTCAACATGCTTCTTGGCTGCAGCTGTGCTTGGTCCTGTCCCTGCTGTGCTGTCTAGCTCTGCTCCTGCTCCAGCCCCAGCTCCATGCTGGCTTTGGCCTCCCAATTCTGAGCCTTTGCTGTGCCTTCTGACTGTGACTCCAGTTACCCTTTGGCTTCTAACTCCCAGCTCCGACCCTTGGCTCTGCCTCAGGACCCGTCTCTTCTGAGTTCAGACTCTTGCTCCACCCATTAGGCCAGAGCACCCACGACTCGGCCAGTGACAGACAAAGGACAGGGGATTGGGAGCCCGTTGGGTGGAGGGCCGGGGGGACAGGGCACACTGATATTGGACAGGGGTGAGACAGGGACTGGCTGGACAAGGAAACGGGGGTTAGGAAACAGTGGTGGGAGAGGGGAGATACAGATCAGACGAGGAGCTGTGAGGAACTGGGACTGGCTGGGCAAGGAGAACCTGGGACTCGCTGGGGAAGACGAGTGGGACTGGACTGAGGAGTTGCGGGTGGGGAAGAGGCAGGACTGGGAGAGGTTGGAGGGAACAGGACAGAAGGGGACAAGCTTCGGGGAACTGAGCTGACTCCTCCTGATGGCAAGAGCTGGATTTATCCCTGGCTAGGGTGTGTACAGAAATAAGATGGCAGGTCGGGGTGTGTAACATGGGTTCCCCATTAGGGGGTCTGATCTCTCCTGAGCTCATTCTGTACTGTCTGTGCGGTCGATGTCTGTCAGCACCTTCACGGCCACCTCCACCCCGTAGCGCTCGGTGCAGAACCTGATCAGCACGTCCTTAATAGCTGTGGTAACCCCTATGTGCAGCTTCTCACAGGGAATGTGCCTCACCCCTCAGTCCAGCAGGGCCACTTGCAGCCTGCTCTCCTAAGCTCTTGGTCCCCCTGCTCTTCCAGGGTCTACTACAGCAGCTTTTCCCATGTCTTCTCCATGCCAGCTCTGCCCAAAGGGAGTCAGGATCCTGCTGTCAGTCTGCGCCGGAAGAGAAGTGGAAGTGATTTCAGCATGTGTCTCCTGTCCTGTCTGAGGTCCCTTCGCCCCACCCCTTGGGCATTTCCTGCTCTGGTCACTTTCTTCTGCTCTCAGAGATTTCGTTCTAATCTCAGTGTCACCAAGGGAAGTGGGTTCTCCATCTCCTGGTGTCTTCAAATCCAGACTGGACGCCTTTCTGGACCATGCTTCAGACAAATACATTATTGGGCTCAGTACAGGGGTAACTGGGTGAGATTCTCTGGCCTGTGTTACACCCGAGGGCAAACTAGATGATGTAATGGCCCCTTCTGGACTTAAAAATCTATGAATGTAGTGTCACCATGCCTAAAGTGGGTCACAACTGAGAATACCGTATTCAGGATAAACTGTATGAAACTGGGCAGATACACCTCAAACTGATGGTTATTCTATCAGAGTTTACCAAGCGGTAACAAAATTATCTTCTGTCTCACTATACTGGTTAACCTGTAATCAGAAAACACAGTCCCCTTAGGAAATCCAGCTCTTGACTCACCACCCAGACATCTGGTCTTTAAGATGAGAGGTCACTGAAAGACAGATTCATCATTAGGGCCCTATGAAATTCACAGTCCATTTTGAAAAATTTTACAGTCATAGCATTTTTAAAATCTTGATTTTCAGAGTTACAGATCTTTAAATCTTAAATTTCATGGTGTCACAAATCATGAATATGTATTTTATAATATAAACATGTAAAGACTTCAAGTCAGCATTTTTCAAACTGGGGATCCCAACCCAAAAGGCTATTGTGTTGCAAAACTATTTTGTGTGTGCGTGTGTGTGTGTGTGTGGGGGGGGGG
>NW_020696287.1:2281-7857 GCF_002925995.2 Terrapene triunguis | reverse complement strand
CCTACTGGAGGGAATGAGCCCTGCTCTGTGTGTAGTGTGTGTGTGTGAGTGTGTGTGTGTGTGTGTGTGACCCTGCTGCCCCCTGCTGGAGGGGGATGGGCCCTACTCTTTGTGTGTGTGTGTGTGTGTGTGTGTGTGTGTGTGTCCCTGCTGCCCCCTGCTGGGGGGGAATGGGCCCTACTCTTTGTGTGTGTGTGTGTGTGTGTGTGTGTGTGCTGCCCCCTGCTGGAGGGAATGAGCCCTGCTCTGTGTGTGTGTGTGTGTGTGTGTGTGTGTGTGTGTGACCCTGCTGCCCCCTGCTGGAGGGGGATGGGCCTTACTCTTTGTGTGTGTGTGTGTGTGTGTGTGTGTGTGAAAGACCCTGCTGCCCCCTGCTGGAGGGGATGGGCCCTGCTCTGTGTGTGTTAGCCTATGTGTGTGTGTGTGTGTGTGTGTGTGTGTGTGTGTGTGTGTGTGTCCCTACTGCCCCCTGCTGGAGGGAATGAGCCCTGCTCTGTGTGTGTTAGCGTGTGTGTGTGTGTGTGTGTGTGTGTGTGTGTGTGACCCTGCTCTGAGACGAGCACGCCACACGCCACAAGCCACTCTCCTCCCTGCGCTAACTCTCAGGGCCCAGCTCAGAATCAGCCTTTTGCCTCCTAATCTGGATTCTTTCATAAATCAAAAACCCAGCACCCCCCCAGCCCTGCCCATGCCCCCCCCCTGAATCATCGCTGCCCCCTGGAACCCCCCGCCCAGAACTGCAAATCCCCGATTCCCGGCTGCGAAGAGACAGCAGGACGCTGCTCAAGCAGGCTGTGGGGGGCACCCTGCGAGTAGCTGGGGGGTTCAGTAGGGGGCGCTCTCCCTTGGAATGCAGTGCCAGGCTGGAGAATGGGGGTACCCCCCAGAGTACAGGCAGGGTGAGCTCCCCCACCCGCCCAGCCCAGCCCTGGAGGGACCCTCCCCAGGGGCGAGAAGCGGGGGGGTTCACGCTCACCTCCGATTTCCCATCTCAGCCAACCCAGGAGTCCTGGCTCCCAGAGTCTGGGGCCTGGCAAAGGGGTGGGGCCGGGGGAGGCAGGAGGGGATGAGCGGGGTGGGCCCCGAGGGCTCACCCTTCAGCTCCGCACAGGGAGGGGGGCTTCTCTGCTAGGCCCAGGCCATGGGGGTGGGGGCTCAGAACTGAGAGCAGGCGAGGGGGGGCAGCGTTAGACCCCCAGCAGGGACAGACCCAGGCAGTAATGGGGGGAGGGGCAGACCCAGGCAACACTGGGGGTGGCAGGGTTACCCCCCCCCACCCCAAGCAGGGACAGACCTCAGACATGGACCAGACACTGGGTTGGAGTCCAAGTGGTTTATTTGCTTCCCTGACAGTGGCTGGAGGGGGTGGGGGTCCCGGGCCGGGTGGAGTCGGGGGGATCTCGGAGCCGGCCGTGGGGGGGATCTCTCCGCCTCCTAGCGGAAGAAGGCCAGCCGTTCCCGCAGCCACTCCTCGGTCAGGTCCTCCGTGGTCCGGATCTCGAACACCTGGGGGGCGGGGGGAGAGGTGGGTGGAGCTGGGGTGGGCATTAATGGGGGGTCCTCCAGAGAGGAGCCTCGATTCAGGGGCGTGGATGCTGAATGGGGGGGTACCGATCCCATCTCTAGGGGCTGGGGGATCCCAGCTATGGGGCAATGCAGGGATGGTCCTGGCTAGATCCCAGGTATGAGGGCAGGTCCCTGCTAGTTGGGTGGGAGGCCCGGGGGGCAAGGAAGTAATAAGACCCCATGCTATAGGGCAGCCCCCCGGCCCTGAGACGAGGCAGAGCAGGGTGTAGGAGAGGGGAGAGCGACAGCCCCTTCCACCATGGGCCAGAGGGGAGGGGCAGAGGTAACCCCCCCCCCGGCATGGGTATGTGGCTGGCAGCTTGGGTGAGGGGGCTATGGGGAGCAGGGGTCCCTGGGGTGCCAGCGCTGCCCATGGGAGGAGCTCGAAGGGGCGGCACTGCCCTGGTACCTTGGTGAGCTCGGCTGCCTGCACCAGCCTGTTCTTGCTCCCAGCATACATCATCTGCTGCTCCGGCTTGCACCCTGCCCCGTGGGGAGAGACAGAGAGAGAACCCAGGAGTCCTGGTGCCCAGCTCTAACCTCTAGACCCCACTCCCCTCCCAGAGCTAGGGATAGAACCCAGGAGTCCTGTCTCCCAGCCCTGCCCCGCTCTAACCACTGGACCCCGCTCCACCTGGTTCTCACCGACTGGGCTGGAGAAGATGAAGCAGAGCGGGTAGGAGATGCGCCCGTCATCATGGACGTATTTGTAACTGTACACCACAAAGGTAGCCCCAGTCAAGGATGCAGCTGCTTCTCGGCTGAGCTGGGCCACCACTGAAACGCTCCTGTCGCTATCCTTCTCCGTGTCGTCACCCTCCTGGCCGCGCCTGCCCCCCGATACCCGCTCTGGGCTGCCCCCACCCATGTCAGCCCCGCCAGCTGTCAGACACATTGGGGTCTCCCAGGACCCCAGCACTGCAGGGCCCAGGGCGGGTGGGCCCGGAGCTCTGGTGCTCCCGCCCAGCCTCCCACCACGCGGCAGAGTCACAAGCAGGGGGGTTGTGGGGTTCACCCCCCCCCACAAGAGGGACTCGTTTTCCTCTCCCTCTCTGCGCTGCCCCCTGCTGCTCTGATCTCCTGGTAGCCCCCTCTGATCTCAAATCTGCTCCAAGCTGGGGACAAGGGACCCTTTTCCCTGCCCACAGCCCCGGTACCCATCCTCTCCCGGGGGGCAAGGATGATCCCAGAGGGGACACACACACACACGCATCCCGCATGCATACTCCTGGCATCCTGCCACCATGTGCAATGCCCGCGCCCTGCCAGGTGGCTCGGATGCCCCCTCCCCGCCCCACGGCAGAAGGATATCGGGGCTGGCGCTCTGGCAGCTCGCTCTTCAGCTCCTCCGGAGAGATGTCCTGTGGGAGAAATGCCAAAGGCTGCATCAACTAAGGGGGGTGGCAGGGTGGGGAAGAGGACAAGGAGCCTCCCTGTCACCCACCATTGTACAGATGGGGAAACTGAGGCGCGGAACAGGGCAGAGACTTGACCTAGGTCGCCCAGCAAGTCAGTGGCGGAGCCAGATGTGGAACCCAGGCGTTCTGACTCCCTGCCCTGCCTGGCAAAGTGGTTAGAACAGAGCAGGTCCTGGGAGCCAGAACTCCTGGGTTCTTTCCTCCGATCTGGGAGGGGAGGGGAGTCTAGTCGGTCACAGCATGGGGGGCTGGGAATCAGGACTCCTGGGTTCCACACTCAGCTCTGGGAGGAGAGTGGCGGCTAGCAGTTAGAGCAAGGAGGGCTGGGAATCAGGACTCCTGGGTTCTCTCCCTAGCTGGGCGGTGGTAGGAGGGGTGGCCCTGTGGAAGGGCAGGAAGGGCCACTCCGCACACTGGCCAGCAAGAGCGGAGGGGCTGGGCACGGAGAACAGCAGGGAGCTGGGTGCCGCTCCCCCAGAGACACCCCAAGATCCAGGCTCAACAGCTGAGCCCGTCGCCGGCACTGAAAGAGGCATCAGGGCCATTGTTCTTTCCTTTGCAGCTGCCCCTCGAGCCGGGCCCCGGGTCGCTCCATGCCCCGGGATTAGTCTACAATCGAATCTCCTCCGAGCCCAGCCAAGGGGCACCGGGTGCCTGGTACAAGCCTGCTCAAAGCTTGAGGGAAACGGAGCCACGGTCCCGCCTCGTAACCCTTCAGGATCAAAGCTCTTTGGGCGCCTAACTCCACTTGGTCTCCGTGGAAGTTAGGAGCCCAAATACCTTTGTGGATCTGGGCCAAACAGCCGGCCGGGGCCGCATGGGTCCAGTCCTGCCAGCAACCCCGTCTATTTGAAATATGGCCTGCTCGGTCCAATTAGAGTCTCTTCGCTCATGGAAGAAATCCCCTCTGTCTTTATTAGGGTCTGTTAACGTCACGCTGGGGGTCTGGCTCACTAGTGGGGCTTTTCTGAGCCTCTGGATTCCAGCACCGCTCGCCACCGCTTGAGCTAGACGGACAGATGGGGGGGCTCTCTCCTGGGAAGCCGTGACTCTGGAAAAGATCCGGGGGGCGTGGTGGAGAATCAGCGGAACAGGAGTTCCCAGTGCGACGCTGGGGCCGAAAGAGCTAATGCGATCCTGGATGTATAAACAGGGGAATCTCGCATAGGAGCAGAGAGGTTATTTCCCCTCTGTGTTCGGCCCTGGTGCGACCGCTGCTGGGATCCAGGGTCCAGTTCTGGTGCCCACAATTCAAGGAGGATGTTGATAAATCGGAGAGGGGTCAGAGGATTAGAAAACCTGCCTTATAGTGAAAGACACAAGGAACTCAATTTATTTAGCTTAACAAAGAGACGGTGAAGGGGTAACTGGATCCCAGGCTGTCCGTACCTCCATGGGGAACAAATATTGAATAACGGGCTCTTCAATCTTGCAGACAAAGGTCTAACACAACCCAATGGCTAGTAGATGAAGCTAGACAAATTCCGACTGGAAATAAGGCGTAAATTTGTAACAGGGAAGGTCAATAACTGCTGGAACATCTCACCAAGGGACGGGGCGGATTCTCCATCACAGACCATTTTTAAATCAAGACAGGAGGTTTTCCTTAAAGCTTGGCTCTAGGAATTATTCGGGGGCAGGTCTCAGGCCTGTGTTATCCAGGGGGTCAGACTGGATGAGCACAATGGTTCCTTCTGGCCTTGGAATCTCTGAATAAAGAATTTACTCCACTAACTGGCGGCAGTAGTAAGTTGCTGCCTTCTATATAGACCAGCCCCCCGAGGGGAGAAGAATGGGTCATATAGAGAGTGAACCCGATTTGAAACCAATGGGAGAAACTGGTAGCAAGAGGCAGTGCGGTCTAATGGGCAGGGTGCTGGGACGCTGGCCACCAGGCTTTTGTTCCTTGCCTTGGGTGAGTCATGGTCCTGCTCTGTGCCTCAGTTTCCCCTTCTGTGGGGCTAAAGATATTGCCCCCACTGGTGTAAAGTGAACCTCATTCCCCTCTCACCAGAGACGGCGAGCGCTTTGGGGACTGGACTTTCTATGCGTTTCTTACATACAACACCCAGATAATGGGGCCCATGCAGTTGGTTCTGGGTCAGTCCTAATTCCCGGGGCGGGATCTAACTCAGGCCCCGTAGTCTCCATGGTGCGTTTGGCCTCAGCGCTGCGGCAATCCCTTGTTCCAGTGCAGCGAGCCGGAAACCGTGTGGCAGCTTCATTCAGGTTGTAAAAACCACAGGCTCGGATCGAATTAAGTATGAAACCAACTGGTGCGAGCCGTGGCGCCACCCCGGGGCTATTTCATTCGACGGTAAATTCAATGTATCTTCCTCCGGCCCACGTCGGTTCTCGACGCGCTGCCGGAACGTCGCATGCAGCAAGCCGGGGAACGCAGAACGCAAACAACTGTTTGGAAGGAGAGCGGGGTTCTTTCGGGGCCACGCGCCTCCCCCCAAGGGCCCGGCACTCAACCTTAGAGGGCGAGATGCAGAGAGAGGGACAGTGTGTGTGTGTGTGTGTGTGTGTGTGTGTGTGTGTTTGTCAGTCCCTTCCGCCCCCTGCTGGAGGGGATGAGCCCTGCTGTGT
>NW_020696287.1:0-2271 GCF_002925995.2 Terrapene triunguis | reverse complement strand
GCAGGGGCTGGGGCAGCCTCCCTGCGGGACCCCCAACCCCAACCTGGAGGGGAGGGGAGCTGCCATCCACAGCCAGCGTTCCCGCCCTGCACCCCACAGCACCCCCTGCTGGCAGAGACTGGGAGCTCTGCCGCAGAGCCAGCGTTCCCGCCCCGCTCCCCACAGCGCCCCCTGCTGGGACAGGCTAGGGCTGGAGTAGCCGGGGTTGTTTCCAAGGAAACAGCCTCCTTCTGCCCATGGTGAAGCCTACACCGCTCTGGCCGAGCCCAGGGGACACGCCATGCCTGGGGGATGGGGAAGGGAGAGTGCACACGCATGTAGGTCACTGCCCCCTTGTGGTGGGGAAGGGAGGGGCAGCCAGCGTGGGTGTGGGCCCAAAATGTTTCATGGTCTGTTCAGCTGTGGGCTGTGCATGGGAGAGACCCACCAGCTGAGACGTGCACACACGCACACCTCCCCCACACGCATATACATGTTCAATCTCACACATGTCATTTTGCTGGCACACCCAGTGTCACACACACACATATCGCCTCACAAACACCCATCCACCCATTGTCACATAGATACAGATGCCCACCCCTTGTCACACACACCCATTGTCACACCCACAGCCATTGCCACACACACCCATTGTCACACACACCTGTTGTCATACCCACACACACACATTGTCACACACAGACATTGTCACACACACACACACATTGTCACACACATTCCACACACAGAGACTCACATCCATGTCACACACAGCCATTGTCACACAAACACATTGTCACACACAGACTCACACCCATTGTCACACACACATCCATTGTCACACACACACATTTCACACACAGAGACTCACACACAGCTATTGTCACCCCCCCACACACACATTGTCACTCACACATCCATTGTCACACACACACACATTGTCACACACAGACTCACTCCCATTGTCATACACCCACCCATTGTCACACACACACATTATCACACACACAGAGATTCACACCTATTGTCACACACAGAGCCATTGTCACACACACACACTCACACCCATTGTCACACACAGTCTCACACCCACATAGCGGGGTGGGGATGGGGATGGGTTGATACACAGATGGCAGATGAAGAAACTCTCCTGTACCTAGCCACTTTTCCGGACCGCCTTTGACACCAGGGTCTCGGGGGGGCGCCCGGTACAGCCAGGCAAATACTGGCACCGTGCTAAGCTCCAGATCTCCCGCCTCCCCCAGAGGGGTCTGGTGAGCAGTTCCCGCGATCCACAGGCTGCAGCCAGGCCCTCCAGGGCGCAGGCACCTTTTCTGGGCCTCCCACCCACCACCATTGCTGGTGCCACTCGGAGCCACCGCTGAAATCTCGGAGCTTGCAAACCCCTCTTGCTGCAGGGCGCGGGGCCCAGAGCTGCCATCCACGGGCACATGGCCTCCTGCCTCCCCACCCCAGCCAGGCTGGGGCCCTCGGAGCGAAAGCCTCCATTCGAACACGCCCCGAATCCTGGATCCCAGCTTTGCAGGGGAGCTGGGGGGGTGGGGACATGCAACACCTGCTCCATAAGGAACCCCCCTGCCTCCAATGCGCCCCCCCCCACCTCCCTTCCTGACCCTCTCGCCGTGAAGCAATGCTCGGCCTGACCATTCTGCCGCGGTCTCTGCCCTGCCAGCACTGGGCGGCCTGACTCTCGGCTTTCCTCGTTGCAAGCTGGGCTGGCGCTGACCTTGTGACAGGATGCTCGGAGCGCAGTTCTTCCGGTCGGGGACACTTTGACAGCACTGATCTGCTGGGGGAAGAGGGGGAAGTGTGGGGGTGGGGGAGGGGAGGGGAGGGCAGGTATGGTCATGTGTGGAAAGAGGAAGGGGTTTGCCTTCTAGGGGCCAAAGGGGGAAGGGAACGGTGGTGGGGGTGTGGACTGGGAAGTAAAAGGGCAGAAGTGGCCGGGCACAGCCCCAGGGCGCTCATAGATCACCCCGTGTGCTACCACATCCTGTTTTGGATGAGCTGAACCAACGGCCACCTGCCTCCCGCCACCACCACTCCCCGCCAGCTTCACACCACATGCACACAGGTCACACGGCTTCCACCGCCCCCTGCGCCTTGCACGCACCTTTACATCAGGGCGACGTGGTCAATCAACCACCGACAGACTGCGACCAGGGCCCCGTTGTGCCACGCACTGCACAGACCTCCACCGAGATCAGGGCCGCGTCGTGCCGGGCGCTGCCCAGACCCCGACCGAGATCAGGGCCCCGTCGCGCCGGG
>NW_020696286.1:19196-24828 GCF_002925995.2 Terrapene triunguis | reverse complement strand
CTGGACACCTTCCAGGCCTGGGCACAATTCTTTCCCCTGGTACAGCTCTTGTTGCAGCTCAGGTGATAGCTAGGGGATTCTTCATGATGGCTCCTCTCTCTCTCTCTGTTCTCTTCCACCTCTTTATATATCTTTTGCATAAGGCGGGAACTCTTTGTCCCTCTGGGTTTCCACCCCCCCTCCCCACTGGAAAAGCACCAGTTTAAAGATGGATTCCAGTTCAGGTGACATGATCACATGTCACTGCAAGACTTCATTGCCCACTTGCCAGCACACACATATACAGGAAGACTAACAGGTAAACACAGCCATCTGCAGACAATGGTCCTTGTTAATGGGAGTCATCAAGATTCCAAACCACCATTAATGGCCCACACTTTGCATAATTACAATAGGCCCTCAGAGTTATATTTCATATTTCTAGTTTTAGATACAAGAGTGGTACATTTATACAAATCAGATGATCATACTCAGTAGATTATAAGCTTTGTAATGATACCTTACAAGAGACCTTTTGCATGAAGCATATCCCAGTTACATTATATTCACTTATCATGTTTTTATAAAACCATATAGACTGCACAACATCACAGGGCCTTTTCTACACTTCAAACTTGCTCTGGTTTAATTAAACTGGTTTAGATAAATCAGTGCAAACCCCTTTGTGGACCCTCTTATTTTGGCATAACCATGGCCTTTTTTAGTTTAGCTTAAACTGATTCCCAGCAACTTAACCTGAACTGAAAAAAGCTTCTATTACATCGGAATACGAGTGTCCATGTGGGGCTTTGTACCACGAATGAAATAATAATTCCTTCCCCTCTCATTTTCTCAGCTTACATGTCCGCCCCTCAAGTTCTCCAACTGACCATAGAGTCTTTCACGCAAAACAGGGCCAACAAGATGGGCCTTGCTAGTGGGAAGAGCAAGCCAATTTAAAAAAGTAAAGCTCTCTGCCTCGCTGTCATCATCATCGTTATTTATTATTGTTTTATGGCAGCACCCGGCGCCTCAGTCCTGGTTCTGGACCCCACTGTGCCAAGTGCTGTACAGATACAAAACAAAATATGGTCTCATTGGAGTATAAGGCTGATGGGGGATTATAGGGAGACAGCACTGGCCAGCGTGACAGGCTATGGTCTCAGAGCACCAGTGGTCTAATGGTTATCCAGGTTTTTAGGCATCCTGCCAGAGGAGGGTGGGGAGGATAATGAGGTAGTTTTGCAGACATTTATGAGGCGCTCCTCCGAGGTGTGAGGGGCAGCATGTGACACAGCACAAAGGGGCTTGTTTGAAAATGTAAAAAGTGGGTGATGGAGGCCGGGATCGTGTGCAGTTCAGAGGTGGGAGTTGACATTTTGGTAGCAAATGAGAGATGACAGGTCAGGTGGGGTTAGGCTGTGAAGGGCCTCACGGCTGAAATCAGGCAGTTTATATTTGATGCAATGGAGAAGGAGGAGCCAGTGGAGGGAGACAAAGAGAGAGGTGACATGGTCAGATCAACGGGATAGGAAATGATCTTTTCAGCATCTTCTGAATGGATCTAAGCGGGATGAGCCTGCGTTTGTCAAGGCCAGAGAAAAGGATGTTGCAGCAGTCGAGACACAAGATGCTGAGAGCCTGGAGCAGAGTTTTGCTGTGGGGCTGGACAGGAAAGGTCACATCTTAGAGAGGTTCTGCAGAAAGAGTCAGCAAGATTTAGACATAACCTGGATGTGAGGACCTAGAGAGAGGTCCGAGTAAAGATGACGCCCAGGTTACGGACCTGAGTGACAGGATGGTGGCATTATCCACAGTGACTGACAAAGGAGGTAGCAGGGAGGTCTTGGGGGGAAGATTGGGAACTCTGTTTTAACCACATCAAGCTTGAGCTGATGATGAGACAGCCACAAGGAGCCATCAGAGAGACAGGTCAAGATTGTAGTTTGGGCAGAAAGAGACAAGTCTGGAGTGGATAGGTAGATCTGTGAGTCATCAGCACAGAGATGGTAGTTGAATTTGTGTTTGCAGATGACTTTGCCCAGAGATAAGGTGTAGATGGAGAAGAGAAGGGGACCAAGGACAGAGTCCTGGTGGGGACAGAACCCCATAGAGAGCTGGAGGGGGGCTGAGGAAGATCCTCTGATGAACATGGTGAAGGAGTGGAAGAGGAGTACTTGTGGCACCTTAGAGACTAACAAATTTATTTGAGCATAAGCTTTCGTGGGCTACAGCCCACTTCGTCGGATGCATGTAGTGGAAAATACAGTAGGAAGATATGTATATACACACAGAGAACATGAAACAATGGGTGTTACCATACACACTATAAGGAGAGTGATCAGTTAAGGTGAGCTATTATCAGCAGGAGAGAAAAAGAACTGTTGGTAGTGTTAATGAAAATGGCCCATTTCCAGCAATTGACAAGGAGATGTGAGGAACTGTAGGGGGGGGGACGATCCATCACTCTCACAGATCTTGGGAGACAGGCCAGTACTTACAGACAGCCCCCAGACCTGAAGCAAATACTCACCAGCAACCACACACCACACAACAAAAACACTAACCTATCTTTGCAATAAAGCCCGTTGCCAACTCTGTCCACATATCTATTCAGGGGATACCATCATAGGACCTAATCACATCAGCCACACTATCAGAGGCTCGTTCACCTGCACATCTACCAATATGATATATGCCATCATGTGCCAGCAATGCCCCTCTGCCATGTACATTGACCAAACCGGGCAGTCTCTATGTAAAAGAATAAATGGACACAAATCAGACGTCAAGAATTATAACATTCAAAAACCAGTTGGAGAACACTTCAGTCTCCCTGGCCACTTGATTACAGACCTAAAAGTCACAATATTACAACAAAAAAACTTCAAAAATAGACTCCAACGAGAGACTGCTGAATTGGAATTAATTTACAAATTGGACACCATTAAATTAGGCTTGAATAAAGACTGGGAGTGGATGAGCCATTACACAAAGTAAAACTATTTCCCCATGCTTATTTCCCCCCCCACCCCTACAATTTCTCACATCTCCTTGTCAATTGCTGGAAATGGGCCATTTTCATTACCACTACAAACAGTTCTTTTTCTCTCCTGCTGATAATAGCTCACCTTAACTGATCACTCTCCTTATAGTGTGTGTGGTAATACCCATTGTTTCATGTTCTCTGTGTGTGTGTGTATATATATATCTTCCTACTGTATTTTCCACTACATGCATCCGATGAAGTGGGCTGTAGCCCACGAAAGCTTATGCTCAAATAAATTTGTTAGTCTCTAAGGTGCCACAAGTACTCCTGTTCTTTTTGCGGATACAGTCTAACACGGCTGCTACTCTGAAACATGGTGAAGGAGTGATTAGATAGGTCAGAGGGGACAGAGTTAAGGAAGCCAAGGAGGACAAGATTTTAAGAAGAGTGTGGTGAATGGTGTCAGAGGCAGCTGGCAGGCAAGCCAAGGAGGGTGAGGATGGAGCACTGAGTCTGAGTGTTAGCTAGGAAGAGTCATTAGAGACTTTGGCAGGAGCAATTTCTGTGGAGCACAAGGGGTGGAAGCTGGGATAGGGAGGGTCTAGGAGGGAACCGGAGGACAGGAACTCCAGACAGCAATTGCAGAGGCACATTCAATGAGCTGAGATATGAAAGGGAGAAGGGGCGGTAGCCGGAGAGGCAAATGGAGTCAAAAGTCTTTACGATGGAAGATGCTGAAGAGTGTTCATATTGTGAGGGGGAAAGAGCCAGAGGAGAGTGAGAGGTTAAAGACAAGAGTAAGGGAGGAAGGAGGGCTGGTGTGAGGGAGATCAGGAGATGGGATGGGGTCTGTGAGGTGAGTGGAGGGGTTAGGAGGAGAGCAGATGAAAAATGTCCACATCTGCGAGGTAGGAGTTGAAGGAAGGGAGGGAGAGGGGAGGAGGACTGTCATGTTTCATCGTTACAGATCCACATGACCAGTGCTTCACATGGAAGAACATAAGAACAGCCATACTGGGTCAGACCAAAGGTCCGTCTAGTCCAGTATCCTGTCTTCTGACGGTAGCCAATGCCAGGTGCCCCAGAGAGAATGAACAGAGCATGTAATCATCAAGTGATCCATTCCCTGTCGCCCATAGGGACACCATTCCTGCCCATCCTGGCTAATAGACATCGATGGACCTATCCTCCATGAATTTATCTAGTTCTCTTTTGAACCCCTTTAAACCCTGTTTAAACCCTTGGCCTTCACAACATCCTCTGGGAAGGAGTTCCACAGGTTGACTATGTGTTGTGTGAAGAAATACTTCCTTTTATTTGTTTTAAACCTGCTGCCTATTAATTTCATTTGGTGACCACTAGTTCCTATGTTATGAGAAGGAGTAAATAACACTTCCTTATTTACTTTCTCCATGTCAGTCATGATTTTATAGACCTTTATTATATCCCTCCTTAGTTGTGTCTTTTCCAAGCTGAAAAGTTCCAATCTTCTTAATATCTCCTCATACAGAAGCCGTTCCATACCCCTAATTATTTTTGTTGCCCTTTTCCGAACCTTTTCCAATTCCGATGTATCTTTTTTGAGATGGCGACCACATCTGCATGCAGTATACAAGATTTACCATGGATTTATTACTCCTGTTGGAATTTTGCAATTGTTGCATTTGGAGCCATAGTAAAATTTCAGAATTCCAAGAGGAGTAAAAATGTATGTAGAGGCAATATGATATTTTCTGTCTTATTATCTAGCCCTTTCTTAATGATTCCCAACATTCTGTTCGCTTTTTTGACTGTCATTGCACATTGAGTGGATGTTTTCAGAGAACTATCCACAATGACTCAAAGATCTTTCTTGAGTGGTAATAGCTAATTTAGACCCCGTCATTTGATCTGTATAGTTGGGATTATGTTTTCCAATGTGCATTACTTTGCAATTCTCAGCATTGAACTTCATCTGCCATTTTGTTGCCCAGTCACCCAGTTTTGAGAGATCCTTTGGTAGCTCTTCACAGTCTGCCTGGGATTTAACTTTCGTGAGTTGTTTTGTATCATCTGCAAATTTTGCCGCCTCACTGTTTACCCCTTTTTCCAGTTAATTTCTGAATATGTTGAATAGGACTGGTCCCAGTACAGACCCCTGGGGAACACCACTATTTACCTCTCTCCATTCTGAAAACTGACCATTTATTCCCAAACTTTGTTTCCTACCTTTTAAGCAGTTATTGGTCGGTGAGAGCACCTTCCCTCTTATCCCATGACAGCTTACTTTGCTTAAGAACCTTTGGTGAGGGACCTTGTCAAAGACTTTCTGAAAATCCAAGTACACTATATCCACTGGATGCCCCAGGGATTTCCCTACACCCCCCTGTGAATTTCCCCAACAACCCCCCCAGTTTTGTGAACTAGTTACATGCAGTGTTGCCAATCTAGCGATTGTTTGGAAATTTGAATTGAAATTGAAACATTAATACACACTTTGAAAGCATATAAAGTGTATGATAAAATACATGTATCTGAAAAAGTATAATAGATTTGAAAAGTATGAACATAGACTAGCTTCCTTATACAGCTGTAGTTTTTTACAACAATGTCGGTGCATTCATTTCGGTGACGTTGGCCAACCTAATAATTTCCAATTATGATTTGTAAGCAAAGTCTAAATGA
>NW_020696286.1:0-19096 GCF_002925995.2 Terrapene triunguis | reverse complement strand
GGAGGGAGGGATGAAATGTTGTTGTTCTTATTGTATGAGTAAAAGGGCAGTAGAACTGTACTTAGCCTGTGCTGATTGAGGGCATCAAGAGAGAGGGTGGGGACAGGTGTTTTGCTTGATGGTCTGCCTGAGTCACAAGTACTATTTGACCTGCCCCTCTCCACTGTTTAAAGACAGAGATGATTAGGCTCCATAGATAGTCTTTTGTTTTGTTAAGTGACCACTACAGCTGAAATCACTGATAATCAGGTCTAAGTGCGTAGACCTGCTGTGGGACAGTGTTTCTGTGGAAGAGACGGCCCAGTCTCCACTAGCAGCGAGGTTCCCCCACTGAGAGCTCAGCTGAAATCCCTGAGAGCTGGGTGGAACCTCAAGAGACCAACTCGCAGAGGTCACAGTGGCAGGTGGCAGCAGAAGGTGACGGCGCAAGATGGGATGGATCTAAGTAGTGAGGCTGGTGGACTACTTTTGCTACTAGGTTCAGAGAAGACTATCGCCATTCTCTCTCTCGTAAGTCTACTGTTGAAACCACTTGGGTCATTAAACAATGCTATCCAGGCATCTGCTACAACAGTAGTAGATCTTTGTCCAGCAATAGAAGCTACATTTGGATCAATCAGAGAGCTATCCATTGAAAAAGTACTGGAAGAAGCAAAGACTTCAGTCCAGAAGTTGACTAATGAAGGCATTTATATTGAATCCTTAAGTGAAGAGGACAAGAAGTGTTTGTTAAGACAACTGAAAAAGTACACAGACTTGATTCTTAAAAATCTACAACAACGACTTCTAGATTCTACTCAATCTCTACGTAGCTTTTACAGATCCCTGTCCTATAAAACACAGACAGTTGAGTGGAGTGAGGCACTACCAGCAATGGGGCTGCCATGTGCTCAGCACAGAATAGAGAATTTGAACACAGAGTGGAATATCATACAACGAATGAATGAAGATTTGACTTCAGCTTCTTTTTTATCATCACTAGTGGCTCGACCAGATCTTTGTGCTATGTTTCCTGGGATGAAAGAAGTAGGAATTCATCTTTTGCTACTCCCAGTCACAACAGCTGCAGTTGAGTGTTCTTTTTCATCATTGAATAGAATTTTGTGTTCTGAAAGAAGTCGCCTTCTGCCTGATCATGTGAATGAACTAATGAACATATCAGTTGAAGGAATGGAAGTACCAGACACACAAGAAGCCACCAAAGATGAACGCATTGGATTCAAGAAGTGCATTAACAAAGTTGTGCAAAATTATAACAAGATACCAAGAAGGATGTAGATATAGTGCTTCATAGAAGGCTTGAGTAGCCAGCTTTAATTTGTGTGATGATTTTAGAACATGAGTTAAATCTAATAAAATGGTCATGAAACATTTTTCAGTTTTTACTATGGTGCCATACAGCCCACCTTCACCCTCACAGTCTCATCCCTCATCGGCCCTGACACCCCCGCCCCTGTAAATTCGAATACCCCCCCTAATTTCAATTCCTGGGGAAAACACTGCCTTGTCCGCATGCTTGTTGACCCTCTCAAAGAATCTACTGTAATTAGATTGGTGAGACATGATTTCCCTTTACAAAAACCATGTTGACTCTTTCCCAACAAATTATGTTCATCTATGCGTTTTACAATTTTGTTCTTTATTATAGTTTCAACCAATTTGCCCGGTACCGAAGTCAGGCTTACTGGCCTGTAATTGCCAGGATCACCTCTGGAGCCCTTTTTAAAAATTGACGTTAAGTTAGCTATCTTCCAGTCATTTTGTACAGAAGCTGATTTAAATGATAGGTTACAGACTACGGTTAGTAGTTCTGCAATTTCACATTTGAGTTCCTTCAGAACTCTTGGGTGAATGCCATGTGGGCCTGGTGACTTATTACTGTTTAGTTTATCAGTTTGTTCCAAAACCACCTCTAATGACACTTCAATCTGGGACAGTTCCTCAGATTTGTCACCGAAAAAGAATGGCTCAAGTTTGGGAATCTCCCTCACATCCTCAGCCTTGAAGACCGATGGAGAGAATTTATTTAGTTTCTCCGCAATGGCCTTATTGTCCTTGAGTGCTCCTTTAGGACTTCAATCATCCAGTGGCCCCACTGGTTGTTTATCAGGCTACCTGCTTCTGATGTACTTAAACATTTTTTTGCTATTAGTCTTTTAGGGTACATCTACACTTACCGGAGGGTCCGGCGGCAGGCAATCGATGTTCTGGGATCGACTTATCGCGTTTAGTGAAGACGCGATAAAATCGATCCCTGATCGCTCTGCCGTCGACTCCGGAAATCCACCGCGGCAAGAGGCGGAAGCGGAGTCGACGGCAGCGCGGCAGCGGTCAACTTTCCCCCGTCCTCATCACCAGGTAAGTCGACCTAAAATACGCAACTTCAGCTACGGTATTCACGTAGCTGAAGTTGCGTATCTTAGGTTGAACCCCCGCTGTAGTGTAGACCTACCCTGAGTCTTTGGCAAGCTATTCTTCAAATTCTTTTTTAGCCTTCTGTGACGGGGCAGAGCGGTCCCACACTGGCGCCGCAGGGGTTAACCCTTCCTTCCTGGCAGAGGAAGCCCCGCCCTGGAAGCCCTACTGGGCATGCTCCAACTGGAGACTAGGTATAAAATCCTGCAAAACTGCTCAGTCTGGGTTGACCACCGGATGAGAAGGACGCACACAGCCAGCTCCCAAGGAGGGACAGCCAACGCTCCAGGATCCAGGAGGCAGCCCAGCCGGCACGTACCCTGCATCCCAGATGGAGGACCCAACAGAGGGGAACGGAACCCCCGCCCCCCCCCGGAGTGGAGAATGCGACGTTGAGGGTAGGAAGTGACTCATGGGAACTTTAGGGACAAGCCGCATTAAAGCAGCACTGACGCTCGGCGTGTTGCGGGCGGATCCCTGCCAAGCCTATGGCAAGAGGAACCTCGCCAATAGGAGAGCCCTGGGTCAGGTCCCGGTGGAGCGGGTGGGCCCGGGTCCCCCTACTCCTCCGACCATTAGGCAACACTTCCCCGCCTGAGAGGTGGAAAGATGGACTCTGGCCATTGGGCCATGCTGCCCTGACACTCAGGGCAAGTTATATGGACTCTGGCCGTTGGGCCATGCTGCCCCGAGACTTGGGGCGAGTTATACAGACTCTGGCCACCGAGACGGTGGCTTTGGAGCAGTTCTTGCAGATTCTCCCTACTGGGGGGAGGGAATAGGTGCAGCGGCACCACCCGAAGACCCTTGCGGAAGCAACCTCGCTAATGGAGGATTACCTGGCCGTGGAGGGAGAACAGAAGACTGGCTACAAAGGGGGGACCCCGGGCGAACGGAACTCGGCCCTGGGACGGGGAGCCCGCAAGGGGGAAGGAGGGAGCCCCCGTTTATGCTCGCAGCTCTCAGACATCCCACCGCCCCGTACCTCAAGGGAGCCTCCAGTGGCAAAACTCACGTGGAGCCTAGGCGATTCGCCGGGAAGGCAAAGCATCCCCCAGAACACCCCACCTGAAGAAAGAGGGA
The DNA here is from genome assembly GCF_002925995.2 of Terrapene triunguis. Taxonomy (NCBI): domain Eukaryota; kingdom Metazoa; phylum Chordata; order Testudines; family Emydidae; genus Terrapene; species Terrapene triunguis. The sequence continues at coordinate 15,598 of NW_020696286.1, read as the reverse complement.
GCGGTGTTACGAGTGTGAACAGATAGGGCATTTCTGGAGGGAATACCCGTATATGGACTGTAATTATGGGCAGGTGTGGACCGCTGGTCAACGTGCCCGGAAGTGGGGACCGGGCAAGATTCTTGTACCAGTGAAAGTGGATGGGACGTCTACCACGGCCTTGGTAGACTCCGGATGTAGCTAGACTGTCATCCGGGCAGGGCTGGTAGAACCCACCGGGGCCATGGGAGCCCCCATACACCTGCAGTGTATCCATGGAGACGTGAAGCCCTACCCCACCATCTGGGTACAGCTCGAGGCAACAGCAGGGAGGGCAGTGCCTAGTGGGGTGCCCCCAAAATTAGCTTACCCAGTGATCCTGAGACGCGACTGGCCGGGCTTTGCTGCACTCCTGCAAGAGTGGAGTACCCGACCAGCGAAGAAAAGAGGGGGCCGAGCCGAAAAACCGGGACTACTAGGCCAAACCCCACCAGACAACCCCCTGGAGGGGCCTTTGAGGAATCATGAGGTAGATGAGGAAGGCCAAACCCGCGCCGAAACCCGGACGGAAGAGGGCCAGAGGTGGCTGGATATCAATGCCGATTTCTTGGAAGAACAAAGGGGGGACACCACCCTCAGTTGGGCCTGGGAGCAGGCGACGGGTGCCCCTGGGGAAAAAGACCCACCCGGACGCCCGCAGCAAGGACCTGCTTCGAGATCCATAACGATCTACTCTATTGGGTGGTCCAGGAACCCCAAATGCAGGAAGAACTACGCCAGCTGTTGGTCCCGTGGCGGTTCCGGTGGGACCTGCTCCACTTGGCCCACTCAGTACCCTGGGCTGGGCATCTGGGGAGGGAGAAAACCCTACAACAGGTGGCCCAGAGGTTCTTCTGGCCGGGCATCCATCAGGAAGTACGGGATTACTGCGCCTCTTGCCCCAAGTGCTGGAAGGCCAGCCCGAAAAGGGTCCCAAAAGTACCCCTCGTGCCTCTGGCTGTGATTGGAATGCCGTTCAATTGGATTGGCCTGGACTTGGTGGGGCCCTTGGAAAGAAGCAGCTCCGGCCATAAGTACATCCTTGTTGTGGTTGACTATGCCACGCGATACCCAGAGGCAGGACCCTTACGGGCCGCCACGGCTCCCATCATCGCCAACGAGCTCCTGCATATCTTTGCCCAGGTCGGGCTGCTCCGAGAGATACTGATGGACCAAGGGACTAACGTAACTTCTAGGTTGATGGCGGAATTATGCCGGCTGTTAAATATTCGCGCGCTGAAGACCTCAGTCTACCACCCACAGACGGACGGGTTAGTAGAGAGATTTAATGGGACCCTGAAATCCATGCTGAGAAAGTTTGTGGAAGATGACCCCCGGCACTGGGATAAGATACTTCCTGCGCTCCTCTTTGCCGTAAGAGAGGTACCACAGGCTTCAATGGGATTCTCCCCTTTTGAACTCCTCTATGGGAGGAGACCCCGGGGGATCTTAGATCTCCTGAAAGAGACATGGGAAGAACAAGAGACTCGGGTCTGAGGATCCATCCAATACATCCTACATCTCCAGGAACGGCTCCGCGAGTTAGGCACCTTGGCGTGCAAGAACCTGGAGAGGCCCCAACGCAATCAAGAAGCTCAGTACAATAAAGCGGCCAAGATGAGAAGCTTTGAGCTGGGGGACCGAGTCGTCTTGTTGTTAGCTTCCTCCGACTCCAAGCTATTAGTGAAGTGGCAAAGCCCCTTCGAGGTGACCAGGCGAATAGGGCTTGTTGATTATGAAGTCCGGATGTCGGGGCGGAGGAAAGACACGAAGGTCTTCCATGTGAACCTCCTCAAGGCCTGGAGAGACCGAGAAGGCATGATGATTGCCCCATATCCTCCCGAACTCAAGTTGGGGCCCCTGGCGGGTGAACCAGAGGAACTAGGGGCAACAGCAATAGGCCCAGAGCTCAACCCAGTACAGCAGGAGCAGGTACACCAGTTGGTAGCAGCCTTCCCCGCAGTCCTGTCAACCCAGCCAGGAAAAACTACGTTGAAAAGCCACCATATCGCCACCCTCCCCGGCCACAAAGTGAGGGAGAGTCACCGGCCCCTTCCCAGGAAGATGTGGGAAACTGTGCAAAAAGAGCTCGAGATGATGTTGGCCCTAGGAGTGGTTGAAGAGTCAAGAAGCGAATGGCGGAGCCCTATAGTATTAGTCCCCAAGCCAGATGGGACAGTCCGATTCTGCATTGACTTTCGCAAGGTGATCACGATCTCTCGTTTTGATGCCTATCCCATGCCGCGGGTGGACGAGCTGCTGGAATGATTGGGGAAGGCTGGATTCATCTCCACCCTAGATCTGACCAAGGGATATTGGCAGATCCCTCTGACACCCACCTCTAGAGAAAAGACAGCTTTTCCCCACCCTTCGGCCTCTTCCAATTAACAATGATGCCTTGTGGGTTACACGGGGCCGTGGCCACCTTCCAGCGACATATGAATCAAGTGCTGAGCCCCCACAGTTCGTACGCCGCAGCATACATCGACGACATCGTCTTTTACAGTTCTAGTTGGGAGGAACATCTCAACCACCTTGCTGACATGCTGCATGCCCAGGGCAAGGCCGGCCTCACCGCAAACCCGGCCAAATGCCACTTGGGCCAACGAAAAGTGACGTACCTAGGCTATACGGTGGGCCGAGGAAGACTCCGCCCTTTGGTGGACAAAGTAGAGGCCTTGAAATGCTACCCCACGCTCACGACGAAAAGACAAGTTTGGCAGTTCTTAGGGCTAGCCGGATACTACCGATGGTTTGTACCCAACTTTGCCACACTCGCGGTCCCCTTCACAGACCTGACGAAAAGCTCCCAGCCCAAGAAGGTCCAGTGGTCAAAAGCCTGTGAAGAGGCCTTTGGTGCCCTACGTGACCACTTAACCCGGGAGCCTGTACTGAGACAGCCAGACTTCACAAACCCCTTTATTCTCCAGACTGACGCCTCCGAGGTGGGGCTGGGAGCTGTGTTGTCCCAAGAGGAGGAGGGGGGAAAAGCACCCCATCTTGTATCTAAGCCGTAAGCTGTTTCCCCGAGAAACCCAGTATTCCACCATAGAGCGGGAGGCCCTTGCGGTTAAATGGGCGATTGATGCGCTGAGGTATTACCTGTTAGGGAACACTTTCTCCTTGGTGACGGATCACGCACCCCTCAGATGGATCAATAGCATGAAGGAAGTGAATACACGGATCATGCGGTGGTATCTGTCTGTCCAGCCCTATTCCTTCCATGTGTCACACCAGCTGGGGAGGGCCCATGGGAATGCGGACTTCCTTTCCCGCCTTGGGGAAGGAGAGGGGGAAGAGAGGTCCCAGGGACTGCCGGCCCCAGCTGCAGTTTTAAAGGGGGGGATATGTGACGGGGCAGAGCGGCCCCGCACTGCGCCGCAGGGGTTAACCCTTCCTTCCTGGCAGAGGAAGCCCCACCCCAGAAGCCCTGCTGGGCATGCTCCAACTGGAGACTAAGTATAAAATCCTGCAAAACTGTTCAGTCTGGGCTGACCACCGGAGGAGAAGGACGCACACAGCCAGCTCCCAAGGAGGGACAGCCAACACTCCAGGAGCCAGCCCAGCCGGCACGTACCCTGCATCCCAGACGGAGGACCCGACAGGGGAACAGAATGGAACCCCCCCCCCACCCCTCTGGAGTGGAGAATGCGACGTTGAGGGTAGGAAGTGACCCTGGGGAACTTTAGGTACCAGCTGCATTAAAGCAGAACTGACGCTCAGCATGTTGCGGGCGGATCCCCGCTGAGCCAACGGCAAGAGGAACCCCGCCAATAGGAGAGCCCTGGGTCGGGACCCGGTGGAGAGGGTGGGCCCGGGTCCCCCTACTCCTCCGACCATGAGGCAACACTTCCCCGCCTGAGAGGGGGAAAGATGGACTCTGACCGTTGGGCCACGCTGCCCTGACACTCGGGGCGGGTTATATGGACTCTGGCCGTTGGGCCAAGCTGCCCTGATACTCAGGTCGAGCACGTGGGAACCTACCATTAGGCCCCATCGGGATGCCCTTAAAGAAGGCAGGCTGGGAAACTTGAGAGGCGAGGCCCTGGCACCCCACCCTCCCCTGCCACAAAGGGGCGCTGCGGTGTCAGACCCGTCACGCCTTCCTAATTATATTTTTACACTTCATTTGCCAGAGTTTATGCTCCTTTCTATTTTCTTCACTAGGATTTAACTTCCACTTTTTAAAGGATGCCTTTTTGCCTCTCACTGCTTCTTTTACTCTGTTGTTTAACCAGGGTGGCACTATTTGGTTCTCTTACTATGTTTTTTAATTAATTTGGGGTATACACTTAAATGGAGCTTCTATTATGATGTCTTTAAAAAGTTTCCATGCAGCTTGCAGGGATTTTACTTTTGGCACTGTGTCTTTTAATTTCTGTTTAACTAACACAGTTCTGGAACAGTTCCTGGGGGGACCCATCAGGTGGATTTGATTTAAATCAAATCATGATTTAAATCACTAGTCAGGAAGATTCAATTTAATCATGGATTTGCTACATAAAAGTGCATTCTTGTGGTTGTTATAACCTTAATACAGATTCTACACAATTCAGAGATAGATGTAGGTTTCATTTTTTGAAGGTACACACTATACATTTTTAAACAGTGATTTTGAAAACGTTTCAGATTAGTTTTACAGCAGTTAAGGTTTGACTCTGGTACCGAGTATTGAGAATATTTGCAAGAAAATGAGCTGGAGATAGTGCTTGTCCCATTTGTTTTTTTAACAGTTGTAATTTAACTCTGTCATTGCATATTTCTCTTTTTAAGATCTCGTTCAGTTCCTTCCAAATTTCAACAGCATCAGCAATAAAACAGCTATTTCCCTGCATTTTGTTTAAGGCTACAGAAATAGGCTTCAGGGTACTCAGCATGTGTTCAACATTTCTCTTAAAGCCAATGTTGAGAACTTTGGCTGTGATAGTGCCCTCAATTTTTTCACGATTTTGTTCACAAACTGTCATCAGATTAGGCCAGTTCTTGATACAGTGCTCAAAACAGTCCACTACTGAGTTCCATCACACATCTTGTGGGAGAGTTAGCTTGGTTCCTCACACATTTTTCAGAGCAGCTGCTGTAAAGTGGTTGTTATGGAAGTATTTTGCAATTTCAACAACATTAGCCTTTATTTCTGGAACACTGAAGTCTTTGGCTAGGAGGTGCATCAAATTAGCACTGCAAACATATGTTATTAGCTTGGGACTCTCTTCTAAATTTCTTCTCATCGTGGATACATTTGCAGCATTGTCTGTGACCAAGCTGCATACTAGACATTTGAATTTTTTTCACAGCTTGTTATAGCTTTTACTGTTATTTCTTCTAAGTATTCTGTTGTTTGTGCATTTCGTGATGTATCAATTGTTTCTGTAAGGAAGACATTCCCTTCTTCTGTTGTCACACAAGCACATACAACAGGATCATTGTGGACATTGCTCCACCCATCAAGACTCAGGTTAACAATTTTACCCTCTAGACTTTTTGCACATTGCTCAATTTCTCTTTCATACACTTTATCCAGCAATTTGCCTGCGACATCTGCTCTGTTGGGTGGACTGTGTCCTGTCTTAATGACTGAACCATGTTAATGAAGTGTGGGTTCTCAATCATATGGAAAGGAGAGTTTATTGCATAAACAAACTGGTTATTTTTTTCATCAATTACCTCTTTTTGTAATCTGGTTCTGATCACAAACTTATCTATGGTTGTTTCTGGATGATGGAGGTTTTTTTCTTTTCTTTTTGCTACAGGTGATATACTGTGGCTATGTGACATACATGATGTGACTGAAACACTGTCATTGGCAGATAACTCTGAAACTATAGAAAATGATGGTGATCTTGAAGGTGGATAGTCTTCACAATCCTGTATGTTGAGGATGGAGGAACCATCCAGGGGCCGTGCTCCTCTTGACCTGCTGCTTGCAAACAGGGAAGAATTGGTAGGGGAAGTAGAAGTGGGTGGTAACCTAGGCAGCAGTGACCATGAGATGGTTGAGTTCATGATTCTGACAAAAGGAAGAAAGAAGAGCAGCAGAATATGGACCCTGGACTTCAGAAAAGCAGACTTTGACTCCCTCAGGGAACTGATGGGCAGAATCGCCTGGGAGACTAATATGTGGGGGAAAGGAGTCCAGGAGAGCTGGCTGTATTTTGAAGAAGTCTTATTGAGGGCGCAAGAACAAACCATCCCAATGTGTAGAAAGAATAGCAAATATGGCAGATGACCAGCTTGGCTTAATAGTGAAATCTTCGGTGAGCTTAAACACAAAAAAGAAGCTTACAAGAAGTGTAAACTTGGACAGATGACTAGGGAGGAGTATAAAAATATTGCTCGAGCATTCAGGGATGTAATCAGGAAGGCCAAAAGACAATTGGAGTTGCAGCTAGCAAGGGATGTGAAGGGTAACAAGAAGGGTTTCTGCAGGTATGTTAGCAACAAGAAGAAGGTCAGGGAAAGTGTGGGATCCTTACTGAATGGGGGAGGCAACCTAGTGACAGATGATTTTGAAGCACTGGGAGGAGACGAAGGTGATCGGGAACAGTCAACATGGATTCACCATGGGCAAGTCATGCCTGACCAACCTGATTGCCTTCTATCCTGAGATAACTGGCTCTGTGGATATGGGGAAAGCGGTGGATGTGAGATATCTTGACTTTAGCAAAGCTTTTGATACGGTCTCCCACAGTATTCTTGCCAGCAAGTTAAAGTAGTATGGATTGGATAAATGGACTATACGGTGGATAGAAGGCTGGCTAGATTGTCGGGCTCAACAGGTAGTGATCAATGGCTCGATGTCTAGTTGGCAGCCAGTATCAAGCGGGGTGCCCCAGGGGTCGGTTCTGGGACCGGTTTTGTTCAACATCTTTATCAATGATCTGGCTGATGGGATGAATTGCACCCTCAGCAAGTTTGCAGATGACACGAAGCTGGTGGGAGAGGTAGATATGCTGAAGGGTAGGGATAGGGTCCAGAGTGACCTAGACAAATTGGAGGATTGGGCCAGAAAAAATCTGATGAGGTTCAACAAGGACAAGTGCAGAGCCCTGCATTTAGGACAGAAGAATCCCATGCACCGCTACAGGCTGGGGACCAACTGGTTAAGCAGCAGTTCTGCAGAAAAGGACCTGGGGATTACAGCGGATGAGAAGCTGGATATGAGTCAGCAGTGTGCCCTTGTTGCCAAGAAGGCCAATGGCATATTGGGCTGTATTAGTAGGAGCATTGCCAGCAGATCGAGGAAAGTGATTATTCCCCTCTATTCGGCACTGGTGAGGCCACACCCGGAGTATTGCGTCCAGTTTTGGTCCCCCCCCCACTACAGAAAGGATGTGGACAAATTGGAGAGAGTCTAGTGGTGGGCAACGAAAATGCTTAGGGGGCCACATGACTTACGAGAAGAGGCTGAGGGAACTGGGCTTATTTAGTCTGCAGCAGAGAGGGGATTTGATAGCAGCCTTCAACTACCTGAAGGGGGGTTCCAAAGAGGATGGATCTAGACTGTTCTCAATGGTGGCAGATGACAGAACAAGGAGCAATGGTCTCAAGTTGCAATGGGGGAGATCTAGGTTGGATATTAGGAAACACTATTTCACTAGGAGGGTGGTGAAGCACTGGAATGGGTTACCTAGGGAGGTGGTGGAATCTCCATCCTTAGAGGTTTTTAAGGCCCGGCTTGACAAAGCCCTGGCTGGGATGATTTAGTGTTGGTCCTGCTTTGAGCAGGGGGTTGGACTAGATGACCTCCTGAGGTCCCTTCCAACCCTGAGATTCTATGATTCTATGATGGGTTCTCCTAAACAAAATAAGTCAATGTAGTTATTTAATTATTATTACCATACTGCTCATTTAGTATTACTCATTGCATTCACTGACACTCCATACTACTTTAAGGGTGAAATTGTAAAAAGGAAGATCTACCTATTTCAGCTATTTTATTTTTGATCAGAACTGCATCAAAAATGATAGTACCATAGAGTAATAACTATATTTTTTGCTCAAACATGAGAATTCAAGAATAGTCCAGAAGGAAGACAGTATGAAATAAAAGAAGTTTACCAACCCGAAGATCCTGCATGTTCAGAAATGTTCCTTTCATCATCTTCAATGCAGCTTCCTCCTGAGAAGGAACACGTCCCATGATGTTGTTTCATTCAGGAAACCAGGCCTTGCATTTCTTTGTTGCACTGTTTGCATTTTGCACCCATGCCTGTTTTACACACAGGTAGAGGAACTTCATTAAAATATTCCCAAACTGGGGCTCTTTTAAAGCCTCTTGCTATTATAGGTTTTCCCTTCTAGTGAGAGAATGGTATGGTAGTTCTCAAATCAATGAAGGCTACACTCAGAAAGACCTCAAGTCTTCTGGAATATGTTTCTCAAACAGTTTCACTTTTGTTTCTACTGCCTGTCCCTTCCTTCTCACATTTATCTCCAGACTTCTTGTCCAGATCTATTCTACCCCCAACAATCTTCTATTCATTGAACTTTTTGAAACTTTTCACTTTTAGAGAGAGGTAAGGAATTGACTTTGTGTACACAAATTTGCAGAGGGACAATAGGGTTGAGGTCTGTTATTTATTTATTTTAAAACATTTTTGCTGTTAACAAGCATGTTATCTGGAGACACAAATCCACAGTTTGAGAACTGCAAAACTAAGCATCTCTGATAGTATCTTCCAAACTGAGCACTGAGTCCCTTTGGGTAGATAGAAAGATTAACCTAAATAATCTACACAAAAGCCTCTGGAACCCCATAAGATTGGATCCCTAATCCATGAATTATTGGAATTCATTTACAAAACTTTTCTTAAACGTTACATGAATATATTGTCTCATACTATAAAATTAGAATTTATAATCCCTGTTCCATGATGAGATATCTTTGAGTTACATTATCTTTAGTTTTTTTTCCACAAAAAGCATTTTATGAAAAAAATCTGATTTAAATAAAAAACATTCGAGTAAAAAAAAAAAATCATTGATTTTTATCCATCCTGCCCCAGAGCAATGCATGTACCAAGGGATGACAGGTGTCTTCTGCACTCGTCTGTGGGCCCTGTGTGGTGGGTGTGCTCAGGCCGCTTGCTGGATCAGACCCACGCATGAGCTCACAACAGTGTGGGAGGAGTCGAGTGGTTTGGGCATCGCCTGGGGTGTGGGAGACGCCTGGTTCCAGCCCCCCTCTGCCTGCGGGGGAGACAGGATTTGAGCAGGGCTTTGCCACCCCACAGGTGCTCTAGTCCCTGAGCTGTGGGGCCCCCTCTATCACTTCTGTGGGAGCTGTTCCTCTGGGGAGAACTAGAACTGGGCCAGAGAGCAGGGGCGTGAGAATGGCTCTGTAGCCAGGTGTTTGGAGCCTTCACCCGGGAGGTGGGAGACCACGGGTCCAGTCCCTCTGCTCCACTGACTCTTTAATTAGTTAGCCAGGGAGGAGCAGCGTCAGCAGCCCTGCTTGCTGGATCAGGCCGTCTGATTGTGACTGAAGGGGAGTGAAATAGACAGTGGATAGGTCTATCAATGGCTATTAGCCAGGATGGGCAGGGATGGTGTCTCTAGCCTCTGTTTGCCGGAAGCTGAGAAGGGTGACGGGATGGATAACTTGATGATTCCCTGTTCTGTTCATTCCCTCTGAGGCACCTGGCACTGGCCACTGTCGGAAGACAGAATACTGGGCTAGATGACCTTTGGTCTGACCCAGTATGATCATTCTTATGTTCTTAATAAATTATAGTAAATTGTGTGAACAGCCGGAGCCCTGGCTCCCACCTGCAGCTTGGACACGTCCCCTTGCTCTCCTCCAGTTTCAGCTCCTGCATCTCGTACCCCCCAAGCCCTTGTTCCTCTTCTACCCTCTCCCATAAAATCCCCCTCCTGCTCCTCACACCCCCCTCCAGCCCTGCCCTTCCTTCTGGGCCCCTTTTCCTTCTTCACACTCCCCTTCAGCCCTGCCATACCCCCAATACACTCTCCCCATCTGCTCCCCTATTCCTCACACATGCTCCCGCCCCCCTATACCTCCTCACCCCCTTCCCCTCCTCACTCCCCCTCCGGCCCTGCCCCCACTTCTCCTCCTACCCAAGCCTCTTTCTCCCTGGTCAGGCCGTTGTGTGAGCCCTTTCCTAGGTCTCCCTCCCACAGGAGTGCTCCTGAGGGCTGGTGCCACCTCTTGTGTATTGCCAGGGGCTCCCTGGCAGGGTCTGATTGGGTCTGACTCCCCCCTCCCCCAATCTCGCCCCCTCAGGCCTGCACTCCAGGCGCATGTTCCACATGGTGGTGTCGGAGCCCGGCCCGGGGCTGCCCTGGTACAGCCGTGTTGCGTACGTGGATGATCAGGTGATCTTTAACTACACCAGCGGGATGCAGAGGGTGGAGCCCCGCACAGCGTGGATGGCGCAGAATGAGGGCCCAGAGTTCTGGGACCTTCAGAACTTTTGGGCACGGCGCTGGGAGGCCTGGTTCAACGCGAGTCTGAACACCCTGCGTGAGCTCTGCAACCACAGCGAGGGTGAGTGCGGCACACGGCCCGACCTAGGGACGCAGGGACATGGGGAGAGGGAGCACGGTTGATGTAAACAGTGTGAAGGGACAGTGTGTTGGGGATGCAGGGAGGGGACAGCTGTCAGGCGCATTTTCTCACTGGAGTCAGTGTGAATGTGGGGGACAAAAGGGGGTTGCAGGATGGAGGTTCCATGCGAAAGACATTTTTGACACCCTCCAAAGTGGAACTCTCATACTGTTCCCTTCCCAAACACCCCAGTTTTCTGCTACCAATCCCACTTGCAACTACCTCTGCTGCCCTTCGGGGGACCCCCCCACCCCTTGTGTGTGGTTATTTCCCAGGCAGAGTGGCAGAGGTGAGAAAGCCAGAAGTTCCCATCAGACCTGGCTAGTCTGACCTCCTGGTGACCCAGGCCAGAGAATCGCACCTAGCAATTCCTGCACGGAGCAGTTTGTTCCTCCCAGCTATGACAGTGACGCTGTCAGACCCTAGAGCTAGAACAGGGCTCTGAGACATCTTGTCTCAATTCCCAGACACCGAGTGATGGGGAATCCCAATATCGACAACCCCAAGTGTTCAAACATCACGAGTCAGGCCCCCAAAATCCTGAGTTTGGCTTAAATGTCATGAGTATTTTGGGAATAATATTGGAGGTTATTTTTATTTGCCCTCTGGTTTGAGCCTTAGGGGACATATTTCCAGGGTTTTCCCTGCTCCTAGAAGGACTAGAAGTTACTGCTGTAAGAAAAGAGAGCTGAGACTCTCCTCTAATCCCATGAGTCCAGGAACTGGGGATTTAATAAAACCACCCACTATCATGAGACGCACAGTAAAGTCACAAGAGCAGGCAGTGCTGCATTCACCTCAGCCTTGGGGAGAAGCTGCTCACCGGTGAGCCTCCTTCATTGTTCATTTTGTCTTATTTCCAGAGTGAGTTTATTTAAGGTCAGACTCCTCTTCACTCCTCAGGAGGAGGGTCTGACATCGACTTGGGCTGGAGAGTTGTTAGAGAATCAGCCCCTACAACGTGCAGAGACTCCCGGTCTTCCTTATTCCTGGGAGCACAACCCCAGCACGTGTCCCCTGGTTGGAGCCCCCGGGGTCAGGCAGGTTCCCCTGCACGCTATCGATAGATGTGTAAAGAGCTGTTCTTCCTGCTCGGTCCCCAGTGTGCGGGGCTGTAGCCACCTGGCCAGGCCCCCGATTGGGCTGTCTCACTTAGCTCGGTGATGATCCATAAGCGTTCAGTGCCTGGCGCTGCTGAACTGTCCCTGGCAGGTGAGGGTCTCTCTGATGTAATTGCTCTGCCCTTCCTGACAGGGGACTGGCGAGTGAAAATCCCTGATTCCCCCGTGTCAGTGGTACTGGCCTGTCACATTGGTCCTCACCCAGGAGTGTCCCCAGCCCCTTGTTGTAACACCCCCACCCTGGCCCCAATCCCTCCTGTCTCCTAGCACTGGGACAGCAGCAATGAGAACTAATTCCCGTCCTGCCCTGGACACCTGGGTTCCTGGCGGCCCTGCCCCAGGACTAAGCAACAGGGCAGAGGGTTACCAAGTGTCTGCCCCCCTAGCCCACTCCCTCTGTAGCTAGTTTAACCCTCTCCTGACTAGTATCACCCATTGGTTCCCTGCTGCTGAGCCCATCCAACCTGACCTGCTCACTTGGATACTGGCCTCCCCAGTGCTGAGAGAGGGGCTCTGCTCGCCCGCCCCTAAGCCTGCGCTGGGGAGCTGCTGTTCTGTCCCCGCTGCCCCCTCCTGCCCTCCTCCCCCCATTTACCCCCTCCTTGCAGTCCTGGGGCTGCCAGCTTGCTGGAGACTGTCCTGAGTCCTGCACCTTGGCCACCAACAGTGTTCCCCTCTCTAGCTGCGTCTGCCCCCAACATGGGGGAATTCGGGGTCTGGTCCCTCTGAGACGCCATCGGTGCCCCCACCCTGCTCATCCCTGTGGAGTGCAGCACGGAGGAGAAGAGGAGTGGGTGGGGAGGCCTGTCCCACCCCACTCCTCTCGGGCGCCTGGCTTGGGATCTCTGTGTGTTCTGTGACCAGCCACCCCGCACCTCTCAAGAGTTTCAGTGGTTCTCTCGTTACTCCATCCCTTTTCCCCTTGGTTGTTTTCTCACTCTTTGACTTTAGTTGATTGGAATAAATAGTTAGTTGGACTCTTGTAGCAGAGTTTCTCCACTCCTGGAACTGGGCATGCCTCGCTCTCCAGGCTTCAAACCCGGTGCCTCCTGCGGCAAGCCCATGCCTTTGAGCGACCTGCACTCTAGCTGTCTAAAGTGCTTGGGTGAAACTCCTATTGCGGATCGCTGTCAGCTCTGCCACCAGGGACTTGCTGGCACTTCCAATACCACCGTTGCCGGCAGTACAACAATCTGTGCCAGCAGTGCGGGCAAGTAGAAGGGAGCATGTTGCCCCGAGCTCCCGTTTGGTACCAAGCCCCTTGGTACTGTCTAGAGGGAAACTGTCTCTGCTTATGTCGAAGCAGGCTTCCCCATCTCGGCACCGATCCCTGGATCCTCAGCACCATCCCTTGGAGCTGACAGGTACCACACACCCCTCATCCCCACAAGATGACTCATCATTCAAGTTGGAGTTTGAATCTTGCACCCAGCCGGGGGACTGGTACCAGCACCCCACCAATCAGCCCTATGCAATGGTGGATCCCACTGCAGGAGTTCCTCCGAGCGCCTGCCCAGTGGGCAATTGCCCATGCAGATGCAATGGCCTTTTTGGAACCCCTGGCGCTCCTACTCAGTGGTGTCTGAGAGAAGGATTCCTCTGTCACACCAAACAGCAGCTGATCCCGACTACGATACCAAGCCAGCTACCGACTCTCAGAACCTGGAGCTACGGGATCCGGTTGGTGCAGAAGGAGAGGAGGAAGGTCCCATGCTGGTGCAGGCTGCCGCCTCCTCCCCAGAAGAGGCAGGGATGGGTGTTTCACCTCCCCAGGACACTTCAAGGCTGCTTTTAACCCTTTCCCTGCTGGAGTGGGGCCCCACTACCTGTTCCCTCTCTTTCTGGACCTGATCTCACAAGATCACAGCCAAATGCTCCGTCTGCCTGACAGCGTGGAAGCTCCATGGTTAAATCCTGTGGAACTGGCCTGTTTGGAGCAGGTCTGCTAGGTCTTGTTAGGCAGTAGGAAACCTAGCAGAGCTACTTACCTCGCCAAATGGAATTGTTTCTCTGTTTGGTCATCACAGCTAGGGGCACTGGAACCTTCCTACAAGTGTGGGGAGCACGCCGGCGCTTAAACTGTGGTTCTGTTCTTCCCCTGAGGCACCACCCCCGCTCCATCTCTTCCCCTGAGGCTTCCCCTCTCCCCCGCTCTTGCCCACAGCTAAATTGGCAGGGCCATGGCCCCTTGGCTCTGCTGATCCAGCACCCCTGCCTCTCAGCTGCTGAGTCATCGCTCCACAAATCAAGACTGTTCTGGAGTATCTGCTTCATCTGAAACACCAAGGTCTAGCGATTTCATCTGTTAAGGTACACTTAGCAGCAGTCTCAGCATTCTACCCGCTGCTGGGTGGTCGATCACACAAAATGTCCATTCACTTCTTCAAGGGCTTTGAAAGAGTATGTGACATTGCACTCCATATGCTTTATGAAAATATGCTTATGAATGTGAATGACATAACTAGAATATGCTTGATGCTAAATATGCCATGCAACTATCTTTACAAAGGGTGTAACTTGCTGAATCTGGTTTTTCCATTTGTTGGCATGTGTGATGGGGCGGCTGACCCACCCCCATGAGAGAGAGGGCTAGAGTAGGCCAGAGCGGCTGCGCAGGCCGGCAGCCAATTAGAGAAGGACCTACTGAGAGCCAATCAGGGACGAGGTTAGAGCCAGCCAATCAGGGCTAGGCTAGGCCCTATATAAAGGCTGCCTAGGAGAGGAGCAGGCAGTCTCTCCCAGGCCTTCAAAGGGTGAAGGTCTGTCTCCTGTGTGACGAGACTAGCACCTGGGACAGTGCAGTGCTGGGCAGGCTCGGGGGAGCAGAAGGGAACTCCAGCCCGGTACCTGCCAGGCTGCAGGCCCTAAGGGAAGGGCCTAGCCGATGCAAAGGGGCCGAAGGGGAAGCGGCCCAGAGAGAGAGAGACGCACAAGGGGAGAGAAGGAGGGCAGGAAGGCTGCCACCAAAGGGACCCTGGGTTGGGACCCAGTGTAGAGGGCGGGCCTGGGTCCCCCCCCTTCCCCCTTGCATGGGCACCCAGCCATTGGATGTGGCAGTAGCGGACTGCACCAGACCCCCGACACAAGGGGTTAGATTTTGGGGTGTGGTTGACCACTGTGGCTGGGGTGCAGAGAAAGACTGCTGTTAACCTCCCGGAAGGGGGTGAGGATGGACTGGGGGCACTGCCGTAGGGCAGTGGCCTGAAACAGACGTCGCCAAGCGGGGAGCAATGCGGGTCCAAACACCAGCGAGGAACAGACGACGGATGGGACACCACCAGCAGAGGGCGCTCCCCATGGACCGAGCTAATTCCCAGAGCGACCAGCGGGAGGTGCCACGGTGGTGAGTCCCAACCCTGTCACAGCATGTGTCATTTTTATGTCTGAATTTAGGGAAATAAGATACAAACTTGTATTTCTCTGTGTGTGCTGATGAGTGGCCCATCAGCAAACATTTAACTAACAATGGACTTTTGGGAGACGCCAATCCACATCTGCTGAGCTAACATGTAAACAATGGCTTCAGCCTGCAAGAAGCTGAATTGTTCATGGACATATGACTTGCCCATGTAGCTACAAACTCCAACTTGCTGCGGTGATTTTGCACAAAAGAACAAAGGAGTTTCCGCCCATGAGAGAGAGCATATAAAAGGCCCTGGAAGCCCCTCCATTTTGGTTTTGAGCTGGCTCAAGAGTCTGCCAGTCAGAAGAACACCCCTGTTTATCACCTGCGATGTAAGCTGGAACTAACAAGGACTGTACCAGGGGAAAGGATTGGGCCCAGGCTAGGAAAGTATCTAGTCTGTGAAGTATGCTTATTGGAACATCTTTGAGGGTGAGATATTACCTGTAATAGATCCTCAGTGTATTAAGTTAGCCTTGCCTATTTTGA
>NW_020696285.1:0-10429 GCF_002925995.2 Terrapene triunguis | reverse complement strand
TAAGTTTGGCTGTAATGCAAAAGACCTACAGGCCATATCCTGTATGTTAAGCTAAGGCAAAGTTAGCACATCTATATTAAAGCCTTTTACTCAAAAAGTAAAGTTAACCTATATCTTGTTACCTAAATAAATAAGTACCCACACCTATGTTTATAACCATTTATCTAAACCAATAAACAATAAAAAATGGCATAGGGGGCATAGTGCCTGGGGACGATCTGGCTACAGTGTATTCACAGGGACGTACGACCCTACCCCAGTACTCGAGCCCAGCTAACTGTGGATGGGGTCACCCGACCAATGGTGGTTGGTCTGGCCCTGTGCTTTGCATACCTGGTGATCCTGGGGTGGGACTGGCCCGAGTTCCCCGAAGTCCTCCGCTGCAACACCGGGGAAAGCCCGAGGGTCACCCCAGTCCTGGAAGGAGACTCCCCCCCCCGAAGCCTGGGCAGAAGAGGGAGAGGCACCCGACCATAACGAACCGAGGGAAGAACCTGAGGACTCCCCCCCCCCCCCGAAGTGATTGGTGAACCCTCGCTTCACACCGACTTTTGTCGGAATCAAAGGGCCGATCCCACCCTCAAGCGAGTGTACGAGCAGCTGGCCGCGGTCGATGGTGCCATCATCGATCTACAACAGGCGACCCAGTGGCCACACTTTGAATTGCAGCAGCAGCACCTCTATCGGGTCGAGCGGGACCCCCGCACAGGGGATTCCCAGCCCCAACTACTTGTGCCCCGATGCCACTGGTGAGCCGTCATGAAACTAGCCCACGACGTCCCGACGGCTGGCCACTTGGGCCACGGGAAGACTCTGTCCCGAATATTGATGCGCTTCTTCTGGCCTGGCATACACCAGGACGTGAGGAACTAATGTAAGTCCTGCCCAGACTGCCAGTTGGCTTCTCCTCCGCAGATCCCCAAGGCCCCCCTGGCCTCCATGCCCTTAGTCGAAGCCCGCTTCGAGTGTGTGGGCATGGACCTGGTGGGACCTCTCCCAAAAAGCATTGCCGAGTTTCAGTATGTATTGGTCATGGTGCACCGCGGTGAGTCTATTTAGCGGAAGGACCCCCACTGACCCTAAGTATTTTACCATTTACGGGTAAAATACAATAGCATCCTCACCCCACCACTGTCAGGGCCCTGGGCTGGAACGCAGTGGTGTAGGGTGGGCCTGCGTTCCCCTACCCGGCCGACCCACCTCGAGACCAGAACCCCGACCGCGCCACCAACTCTGCCCGGCGCTCCCCTGCCTGAAGGGCGCGCTACCGACTCTGGCCAGCGCTCTCCCCATCGCTAATTCCCCAGTGACAGAGGCATGACCCAGGCCGGCCAGTGATGCCGTAGCTCCCCGCTGCCCCCTAACTGCTCAGTGGGCCGACCGACACAGATCACATGTATCCACAAACTTAACAAGTACACCACAAAAAATTGATGTGTGTACATACCTGTCATCAGTACGCACATACATATTATCCTATGGGGTAAGTGTGTCCTAAAATTTTGTGGTAAAAATAAAATTTGGGCATAAAAAAAATTTCCAGCACTTTGCCCTATAAAAGAGGTAACCCATCTCAAAGTCCTCCATCTCCATTCTCACTTACATTCTCCACACTCTCTCTACAATAACTGCTACTAGTAGAAGGCTATACTTGTTCTTTTTAAATTTTAAGTTTCAAGGGAACTAGGCTAAGCTTGGTTTCCCTAAGTTTTATAAATATAAATAGAGAGATCCTATCTCCCAGAACTGGAAGGGACCTTGAAAGGTCATCGAGTCCAGCCCCCTGCCTTCACTAACAGGACCAAGTACCGATTTTGCCCCAGATTCCTAAGTGGCCCCCTCAAGGATTGAACTCATAACCCTGGGTTTAGCAGCCAATGCTCAAACCACTGAGCTATCCCTCCCCAATATGCTCTGAGTTTTGTTTATTAGGTTTTAAGTTTGTTAGTCAAGTAAACCCTAATTTAATTTGAATAGCTTTTAGCATTACATTTTTCTAAGCACTGCATCCCTCACTCAGCAAATAGAATACCTAAACTGCAAGGCTGGTCCTGTGTCTCTTACCACCAGGTTATCAAAAAAGGGTATAAGCAGTGGTGAGCTGGAGCCGGTTCACACCGGTTCGCGGGAACCGGTTGTTAAATTTAGAAGCCCTTTCAGAACTGGTTATCCTGCAGTTCTAAAAGGGCTTCTAAATTTAACAACCAGTAAGTTGAAGTGACTCAGGAGCGTAACTGGGGGGGAGCAGGGGGAGCGGCCGCTCTCCCTGAGCCCATTATCCAAAAGTGGTGCCTTAGGCACCGAGTCCATGGGTGCTCTGGGGCTGGAGCACCCATGGGGAAAATTTGGTGGGTGCAGAGCACCCACCAGCAGCTCCCTGCCCCGGCCCCAGCTCGCCTCCGCCTCCTCTCCTGAATACTCCGCCCCGCTTCTCGCGAATCAGCTGTTCGTGTGGGAAGCCTGCGAGGGTGGAGAAGCAAGCGGCGGCTTCGCGCTCAGGCCCAGGGACGCGGAGACGGAGCAGAGGTGAGCTGGGGTGGGGCACACAGGGGAACCGCTCCCCGCCCCAGCTCACCTCTACTCTGCCTCCCTGGGCCTGAGCGTGAAGCCGCCGCTTGCTTCTCAGCCCTCCCAGGCTTCCCGCAAGAACAGCTGATTCACGGGAAGCGGGGGGGGGCTGCGAGCTCGGCCTGACCCAGTGCTCCAGGCACTGCGTGGCGGCGGCGTGGCCCGGCTCCAACCGAGCGGCACGGCTGTAGTGCCGCCAGCCACCTTCAGGCAGTGGGGAACAGGGGGGTTGGATGGAGCAGTGGGAGGCAGGCAGGGGCAGGGGTTCCAGAGGCAGTCAGGGAACAGGGAGAAGGGGTGGTTGGATGGGGCATGGGTCCCGGGGGAGCATCAGGAATGAGAGGAGGGGTTGGATGCGGTGGCGGGGGGCAGTCAGGGGACAGGGAAGGGTAGTGGATGGGGCAGGAGTCCCGGGGGGCGGGGGCGGGCCACAACCCCCTTGTGGGGTGAGAAGGGAACCGGTTGTTAAGATTTTGGCAGCTCATCACTGGGTATAAGTATATTAACCAAAGCTTTGTTGCATATAATACTATATTAGCATATGTATCTTTTAAATAGCAGTAATGCAACTGTAACTTTATAACTCTAAGTATTTTACCATTTACTTAATTGTAATAAGTCTTTAAGGCTATATCTGTCTCAGTGTAAGTTTCCTGTCATACCCCCAAGGGTCCTTTGTAAATTCTATCGTATTCTATTTTATCTTCTAATCAAATTGGCAAGCCTAAACCCCACACTATTAATAATTTATTAGTATTAATATTATAAAATTAAAATTAAATAGAAAAATAAATAAAATTTCCATATTCTCCAAATCAATATTATCAGTACACCCTAAATCAGGCTACTGACTGACAAGCCAGCCAGGAGTCTTGAGGAGTGTGTGACAGGAATTTTCAGGGATTCCAGACATCCTTAGACCCCTAAGAATCTCACCTGAGACATAAGTAAATGGTTAGTTACAAAAAGTTAAAAATTGTGTCTCTTACTCATTCTTAAGATCACAGGAACCTAATTTCCTGTGGCTGCGGCTTGGCCAGTATTTCCATTCTGTATTGTGGTTTAACTTAAAGTTTTAACTTATAAATTTAATTTAATCTTGCAAAATAAAGTAATGTTATTTAAAAAGTAATATGCGCGTTTAAGGGGCTTTGTTAAATGTTAAAGTTGTAACAAATGGTACCAATAAAATATTAGCAGTAGCATCGGGCCCAATAACCCACAGTAAGTGGTGGCAAAAAAGTTAATAAATATATGTATTAATTGCCGCCAAAAGGCTGCAATAACTCAAAACTTATATAGTTCTTCAGTCCCCAAAACTCTCCCGGGCTGCACCTCTAATCTGTCTGCCTCAGTAATCCCCAGCTGTTTGGCAGGTCCCAACCCAAAAAAACAAAAAACAAAAAGAACCCCACACAACATCAGCTATAAGCCATCAAAATAATAAAGTGCCCTCACCCCTCTATCATTTACTTAAATGTTATTAAACTAAATGTAAAACTGGTTTGGGGTATTATTTCCTGTTTCTTTAAAAAACGCCTTCAGTTACAAAATAAAGCAGCAAAGTGTTCATTATAGTTTATTACATAAGCTAGTAAAGTATTAAAATTCAAATAAGTTCTATGTTACATGTTAAGGTAAGTAAAGCAAGGGCAAAAGTAAAGTCTGTTAAAGTTACCAGCAGTATGGCTTTAAAAAACTGCCAAAAAAAATACATTCAAAAACATAAAGGTTTAAAACTGCTAAAAAATATCTAAGCATTGTATCTCATGGGGTTTTGTAAATAATGTATTTAATGTAAAAATAAAGCAAAAAAAAAAAGCTAAACTGGTAAAAAAAAAAAAAAAAATAAAAAACTGGCTAAAAAATTAATTTGGTTAAAAAAAAAAAAAAAATTAAAGTTACTCAAAAAAGCCCAGCAAATTTTAAATGCCAGCTTAAAATCACTGGACGGTTATAAATCAAACTGTGGTCAGCTGTTAAAGAATTTTAAAAAGTTTAAAACAAAAAGTGTTAAATTTAAAATTGGTTCATCCCTATTGGCATGGTAAAACCAACAAAAATAAAAAAATCTGCAGGGCCAATTACGAAAAGTAGGGCAAAAAAATTAGCTCAGGCTAATACAGTACCTTTAAAAACAAAATTAAAAATTAAGTCTAAAAAGCCACACACAAAAATAAAAAAGTAGTTATCAGTGCAAAAGCTACCAGCAGTCTGCAAATAAAAAAAAAAAGTCCCAGGGAGGCACCACAAAAGGCAAAGTTAAGTGTCATCATAAAAAAGGTAACTAGTAATGTAAAAAATAAAGCAAAAAAAAAAAATCCTCTCCTCTGTTACTGTCCGTCCCAATAGTAAAAACAAAGTGCCTTTAAAAACTATAATTGTTCAAAAACTAAAAAATGCAGTGTCACAAGTAACAAAAAAACCTAGTGCCTGTAATGTAGTATTCTCTAAATTACCAAAAAAAAACAAAACCCCACAACATCCAAAAAATGTAATTCCTACTCCTCCACCCAATATTACATTGGCACCATATAAATAAAAAAATCCAGCCCCTTTGGATAAACACTTATTGGCATTTGGGTAATCATCCACATTACCTAGGTCCCTAAAATTTCATAAACCCTCTACACCCCCCTTGGTGTATGCTGGTATCACCTGGTGTACTGGTAAAACATCCGACTACACCAAATCTTAACTAAAAAATGTCCTGCGTTAGTGCAAAAATGCCTTAAATGTAAAACGTTGAGGTTTTACAAAAAGTTAACCCTGCACATCCAAAATTATCTTCAGTGCAATACTTCAAAAACCACAAGCTAATCCCACCGTAAAAATTAAGGAACCCCAGAGTTAGGCCAAGGCGTTCCTAAATTCCCTAGGTACCAGGGTTGGCAAAATAACCCTAACCCACATAGTAACCCTAAACCTTCAAGTGGGTCTGCCCCTCAACAGGGTTATGCGTTTAAATCCCATATAGGGGCCCAAAACTGTGTTCCTTTCTTTTTAAAGGCCGCACAAAACAATTCATGTCTGCAAAAACCCAAGTCAAAAATAAAAACTCAGTTATAATAATGTTTAAGCAAACACTTAAGGCTCAACAATAAAATATCAAAAAACTCCAAGCCCAAATAAATAAACTAATAATAAAAAGCCAAGGCCTGGCACCCTCAAACCGTCTGGTGGCCTCCGTTAACTCATTTCCTTCTTTCCTGTAAACAGCCTCCAAAAAAATAAAAAATAAACGTAAACTATTTGTCTGCATACTTTGGCATTATGCTGAGTAATTTGTAATCGGCCCCAAGCGTAGTCATAGCCCCTTTAGGCAAAAATGCCAAAAAACCCACCAACCCCACAGTATCTGCAGGGGTAGATGGGCTGCCACAAAAATTTTATTATAAATACTGGGGCAGCAATTAATATTATCCATGTCAAAAATCCTAAATCCTCTTCTCTGTCATCAGGGCGTACAAAAACACTTGCAACTTTTTCCAACTAACCATGCAAATATCATTAACACTGTCTTCTCCTCTACAGCCTTAGAAAAAGGTATGATTACTGTTGAGTTATTTTTTGCCTCTTTTATAGTAAGACACAATAATTGGTTACTTAAATTAAGAAAACATTTTTGTTTGTATAGGAAATTAGTTTTTAATAGGCAATTTTTTGGGTCTGCTGATTTATTAATGCAAAGGTATGAACCTTTTTTAGATGATCTATTTGTATTTTAAATGGGTTTAGAAAGTGTGGTAACAACCTGATTACTTGGAAAAAGCCTTAGAGGAGCTCCACAGTAGCTTTCTAACAGAGTCCCATATTCCACTAGCGCTTCAGTGGCACCCTCTGATCTTCATGTGACGTTGCACTTCATATGCTTTATGGAAATATGCTTATGAATTTGACATAACTGGAATATGCTTTACAAGCTTTCTAATGACACCATACAAGGGGTATTTAGTGTAGTCTACTAGGTGTGTTCATCCTATTTGTTTGCATGTATTATTTCTATATCTGGAGTTAGGAGAATAAGATATAAACTTGTATCACTGATGTAAACATATTAAGTGGAGGCCATTAAGGGTGCTCCAGAAACAATCAGTTATAAATGGCCTTAGTTACTTGAAAGCCTTCCTGTGTATGTGTGGGCCAGCCCATGGGGAATGGAGACTAGGGGTCTCACAGGACATGTGACCATGTCACATGATACTGGAATCCATCTTAATCCTTGTGCTTTTCCATTGATGAGGCGTGGGTGGGGACAAGGACAGACAAGAATCCCACCTTGTGCCAAAGCTATAAACAGGGATGGAGCAGAACAAAGGGGGCTGCCAGTCATGAGAAAACCGCTGCTTACCACCTGAGATGTCTGCTGGATCTCACAAAGACTGTACCTGGGGAAAAGATTGGGCCCAGACTAGAAAGAAGTCTAGTCTGTGAAAGAAGCTTATTGAGTATGAGGGTGAGATTAACTGTAATCAGTTTCTTAATGTATTAGGCTTAGACTTGGGTGTTTTTGCTTGGTGACTTACTTTGTTCTGTCTGTTATTACTTGAAACCACTTAAATCCTACTTTATACTATAATAAACAAAAGTGATTTTATTAATAAACCCAGAGTAAGTGATTAATACCTGGGAGAGCAAACAGCTGTGCATCTCTCTCTATCAGTGTTATAGAGGGCGGACAATTTATGATTTTACCCTGTATAAGCTTTATACAGAGTAAAATGGATTTATTTGGGGTTTGGATCCCATTGGGAGCTGGAGATAGGTAACCTGCTGAGCTGTTTTCAGTTATGTCTACAGATTTGGGGGTGTGGACCAGACCCAGGGTCTGTGTTGCAGCAGGCTAGCATGTCTGGCTCAACAAGACAGGGTTCTGGAAGCCCCAAGCTGGCAGGGAAAATGGGCTCAGAGGTAATTTCAGCACATCAGGTGACAGTCCCAAGGGGGTCTCTGTGACCGAACCCATCACACTTCAGTTTTCTGGTCAGAGCCTCATCCTGGGGAACTTTCTCTGAGGGATTGTCACAGAGTGACTCATCAGCCACCTCTAACTGAATTTTCAGATAGCAGTTGAGAGGCTGGCAGGTGCCAACTGACAAGACTGGGAGATTAAAGAAGGTCTCAGGGGAAAGCTGCAGAGAACAGGACAGGCCTTTGCTGCAAGAATCAGGGCCTGCTGCAGAACTAGTCTCCTGGCTACCTAGCAAGCACAGCTGGCCTGCAGCAGGCTACCAGATTGACTGGGAGGGTCAGCAGACAGGCTCTTAAGCCAGCAGCAGCTTTGCTGGCTGCTCAGTGCTCACTCCCACCTCTGAGACTAGGGCTGTGTTGCCTTGTTCCTGCTGCCCTTGCCTTGCACTCAGCCCTGCCTCAGGCTTGTCCCTGCCTGAGACCCCATTTTCTCTGTTACCCTGGTGATTCAGCCTCTGGCCCTCTGCTCTTCTCTCTGGTTCCTGTCTTTGCCTTTGACTGTTGGCTCTGGTAGCTGATTCCTGTCATACAGCTTGACTTCTGACCATTGCCTCTGGGTCTTACCATAGCCCCTGGTTTCTGATCTTTGCTGGAAAGAGGGAAAAATTGTCAGGAAGCCAGTGGAGGAGTTACCCTGCTGACCTTCCTGGGCTGGAGAGCTGGTGGCAGGTGGCTGGAAAGGGTTGAGGGCTGGGAGATCAGTGGAGGGGCTGACTTTAGAGAACCAGTGCTGAGAGGCTGAAAAGGGCTGTGTCAAGGCTGTATCCCCACTTTGAACTTTAGGGTACAAATGTAGGGGCCTGCATGAAAACTTCTAAGCTTAACTACCAGCTTATCTCTGGTCCCGCTGCCACCATTCTCACTGGATTCCCTCCCTGGGAAGCCTTGAGAAACCTCTCACCAATTCCCTGGTGAATACAGATCCAAACTCCTTGGATCTTAAACAAGGAGAAATTGACCCTTCCCCCCTCCTTCCTTTCACCAACTCCTGGTGAATACAGATCCAAACCCCCTTGGATCTTAAAACAAGGAGAAATCAATCTGGTTCTTAAAAAGAAGGCTTTTAATTAAAGAAAAAGGTAAAAATCATCTCTGTAGAATCAGTATGGAAAATAACTTTACAGGGTAATCAAACTTAAAGAGCTCAGAGGACCCCCCTCTGTCTTAGGTTCAAAGTACAGCAAACAAAGATAAACACTCTGGTAAAAGGTACATTTACAAGTTGAGAAAACAAAGTAAATCTAAGACGCCTTGCCTGGCTTTTACTTACAATTTTGAAATAAGAGAGACTTGTTTAGAAAGATGGGGAGAACCTGGATTGATGTCTGGTCCCTCTCAGTCCCAAGAGCGAACAACCCCTTAAACAAAGGACACAAAACAAAAGCCTTTCCCCCCCCAAGATTTGAAAGTATCTTGTCCCCTTATTGGTCCTTAGGGTCAGGTGTCAGCCAGGTTACCTGAGCTTCTTAACCCTTTACAGGTAAAAGGATTTGGAGTCTCTGTACACAGGAGAGCTGTTACCCTTCCCTTTATAGTTATGACAGGCTGATTTCATTGGACTATGTTTGGGGTAGAAGAGTCATGAGACTGGTTTTCCCCTACCCTGCATCAGTTGGATGGCCTGGAGAGTGAAGCCCTGGAACAAGGGCAGAAAGGAACTAGGAACCGAGTGCTAATGGACTCAGGGAACAGGTGAACCAGAAGTGAGGTCCCCGGAAAAGGGAGTGGAAAATTACTGCATCTTGTTCTTATGTTCTAGAGTTTTAATTTAAACAAACAAACAAACAAAAAACGCTATCCCTTTTTGGTAAAGTCCAGCATGGACCCTGGAGTCTTCTGGTACAATTCTCGCTCAGGAAATTCAATTATATTTTTGGGTGGACACTCCCTGGTCTCTCTCAATTATTTCCCCCTATTATCTGAGGGGTTCTCCCATCCCCCATAAAGTATTCTGGCTTTCAATGGCAGGGGCTTAGCTGTAGGGCATGGCCAGAAGACTGTGTGTGGGCTAGAGAGCTCATTTGCTTCACTTTTGCAGGATTTTAGTATTAAACTGATCCTTCTGTGTGCCTCTCACTTGCTCCTTTCAGAGCCTGTGGACTGCTTAGAGACTCCACTTCAACAGGCCATGACTGAGGGGTGATGAACTATAATTACACATTAGTTGGCTTATGTCCTAAAAGTTTAACCTCAGGGCAATGAACAAATGTCCCCTTAGTGAGATTCCTGCTAGCTCAGAGATAGCTGGTGAAGTTCCTACCGTTTCTGATTTGGCACAAGCTGTTACAGGTTTCTTGAACTGGGACAATCAAGGACAGATTTTTTTTTTAAAAGAGCCACTAAACATGTATCCATTTGCTTTTCCAAAACAAACACTTGTGGATGTAAATGGACATTTGCACATGGAAACAATATCAGATGGATGGCATGTGACACAAGCCAGCTGTGCCTTTCCAGGAGATGGGTCTCAGCCCCACTTGTGACATAGCCAATTCTCCTCCCTAGGGGGGAAAATGAAGGTTGTGTGACCCAATCTAGGGTTACCATTCGTCCGGATTCCCCTGGACATGTCCGGCTTTTTGAGCTAAAAATAGCGTCCAGGGGGAATTTGTAAATGTCCGGACTTCCCCCCCCCCTATGCAGAGCGCACGCGGCTAACAGGGCAGCCGACCGGATGGTGCCACTTACATGGGGCTCCGACAGCCAGAGAGAGCCCCTCCTCCGCTTCTCCTGCAGCAGAGATCACTCCCTCCCTCCCTCCCTCCCTCCCTGCATTCGCAGATCGCCTCCGGCAGTCTGGAGCTCCTTCCCCGCTCCTCCTCCACTGCTGCCCAGCCTGCCGGGACGAACGGCTCAGGCCGTTCCTGAGCAAGCTCACAGAGACGTTAGG
>NW_020696284.1:12306-14286 GCF_002925995.2 Terrapene triunguis | reverse complement strand
GACCGTCCGCGGAGAAAGCGCTACATCAGCGACAGTTCCGAGGAGGAGGAGGGAGCGACCGAGGGGAGCCCTTTGGCCCAGCCGTTGCTGGATACGCCGGAACCCGACCCCGAAACCCTCGTGAGACACCCCGATGAGCATGGCGGTCTCTCTTTGTCCACCCCCTCAGAGGTGGAAGGCGATTGCGGCTCGGGGGAGTCACCGGCGGACAAGGCGAACGGAAAAGACGGCGCTCAGGTAAATGAATGCTTAAGAAGCGGCGGTCGAGGAGGGGTGGGTAATGGGTTAGGAACCGGGGGTTGCGTAAATTAAAAAAACAAGCAGTGAGGGGTGCTTACACGTTTTCTTTTCTGAAAATTTCTCAACAGCTCGACGATGCCTTTCTAGAGGACCCGGACAGCAATGCATCAAGCAGCGAAGATGAACTGGGCCCACCATGTTTTTGCTCAACGCCAATACGAGTTGTTGAAGAGGACTCTGAGGATGATGGCTATAAGGAGTTTAGGAGGCGGCTTGGCATAGAACTAACTGAGCCAGTGCCACATCGTGAGCGTAAAAAAGTCATGCGGACTATTGTACGCGTTGCTGTTTATGCTATCCTTAAACACTGCCTTAGGGAAAAGCTTTTTGAAGATTGTGAGGGCTGTGTCATAGATGCGCCAGGCCAAAGGCACCATGATTGTGTGACTTGGACTTCAGTGGATATAAACTGCAAGCTCCGGGGCCTGTGTGCTGAGCTGTGTTTGGAAAGCTTATTAAACACTGTTGTTGCCATAGGCTATGGTATGCAATGTCTGTGCCTAACCCAAGAACATTTAGCGCAAGGGGTGACCTTGATAAATGCTGTGCAATTCAGTGCAGACCCTGACCGTGTTCTAAGGAAAATGACCAAACCGGAAGATGCCTGCTTAGAGCATTATATTGACCGTCTAGTCCGCACAAAGAGTTACAGAACCCTGCTTAAGAAAAAAACTATTTGTAAGAAATCTAAAAGGATTAAGTTAGAGAATGGTGAGGGGACAAACATGCGATATAAAACTTGGTAGCTGTAAATTTTTTAAAAAGGGGGGTTTGTCACTATTGTGTTTTGTTAGAAGGCCTTTAAGTGAGCTAAAAAGTTTTAATGAAGCATCTTGGTTTTGTTTTCAAGAAGCTGTATGTTTTTTTTAAATAAAAAAAATAAATTGTTTGTGAGAATTAGCTCTTGTGTTTTTTGTGTGTGTGTGTGTGTGTGTATAGCAAAAAGCTGAAATGTATGTTGTGGTGGGGAAGGGGAAAAATGGGGTTTTAACCACACACACCCAGACAAAATGGTTTCACTATCCCAGATCACAAAAGGGGATGCTACTGGGAGGGGTGATTAAATTAACCTGTTAGCAACTATGTTGAAGTTTTGTTTGAAACAATGGGCTAAGAGGGTATAAAAACCTCAGGTATGCAGCAGTTTGTCCTTTTTCAACAGAAAACTTTCTTGGATAGCTGCTGGACTGCAAAAAGAGGTAAGACTTGCTGTCTTTAACTCTGAAACTATATATTATATAAGGCCACTCTTTGCCCCTGCTGTCTTAGTAAATAATGGTGCCTATGTTTATTGCAGTGTGATCTGTTAGCATGGAACCAGTAACTTTAAACTGCATTTCACCACCAGGCCAAGGTAAAAAAAAAAAAAACCATTTTAACTATAGTTGTGCTTAATACTGTTGAATTAAAAAAAAAAAAAAGTATTACACAGGCTGCATAGGGATTTGGTGGTAATACTAACTAACATTTTTGCTTGTTCTTGAACCTGAAGGCTCAAGCACACATGAGGGGGAACAGAACAACCATGTGCCTGCAACACTTTATCCCATAGTGAAAGGTAACTTTATTTTTTTTTTTTTTTGCAACAGGCTTTTAAATGCATGTGGGTTTTTGAAAAGTGTATGGCTGCAAACTTGGTTTGGTGTGTTTTATAAAGCTGCTGGTGTGTGTGTGTGTGTG
>NW_020696284.1:0-12206 GCF_002925995.2 Terrapene triunguis | reverse complement strand
TTTTTTTTTTTTTTTACTGTGTGGCACATGGCTGGGGTCAGAACATGCATGTGGGTTTTAAACTAACAAGGGTTTCTCTGCAAAATGGATTTTAAAAGCAGTTTTGGTTTTTATTCTGCAAAATGAGATGTATTTAAAAAACCTGTTTGTTGTACAGCCTGAAATGGATTATTTTGTTGTAAAGCTATGACTTTTTAAATAGAAAAACACCCTAATGAAGTAAGTGTGATGTATGTTTACAAGACGATTTCATGAGTTTTATAATAATGTTGTTGTTGTTTGCTCCACAGTACAGTCAAAACATGAGATCCTTAGACCAGAGGGAAAACAAGCTGAAAAGAAAAAGGAAAGAGACCGCTGAAAAGGAAAATTCACCAGCATCAGTGACTGATGGATGGATGAAGCCCTGTAAATATATTTTGCTTATTGGTTTGGCTGTTCTATGAGGTTTTGTATTTTAAGTAAATACATAGGTGTGGGTGAGAGAGGTGGTAAAGTTCAGTTTTTGTAAAATGTTGTTTTTTCCCCCGTCATAGGCCTGGGCAACTTTTCTGACAATGCTGTAGTCAGAGATACAAGGACATCTCCTCCAGAACTGCCAACGAACCAGGAATCTGCTTTGAGACCTTTAACAACGCAAAACAGCGCAAGAGTGCAGCTGAAACATCCGGGCGGTCCAAACCTCATATACGTCAAACCCAAGGACAAAACAAAAGACTCTGGTAAAAAACAACCATGCCACCACAACTCCAGTTCCTCAGTGGCCACCACCACACCAAGCCCTGAGGAAACTGTGAGCGAAAACACCCACATTCACAAACCCAGAGCACGCACTCTAGGGGTTCTGAATGTGCGCAAACCCGGAGCATGCGCTCTAGGGGTTGCGTTTAAAAAACCAAGGACTAAAAGCTTCTGCGATGCTGAGGTATTGCAATCACACAACCAGCACTCCAGTTCCTCAGCGGCCACCACCACCACACCAAGCCCTGAGGAAACTGTGAGCGAAAATGCCCACATTCACAAACCCGGAGCAGGCGCTCTAGGGGTTGTGAATAAAAAACCAAGAACTGACAAACCATTCTCCCAAAACCATAAGCTTGTCCCAGCTCCCCCATATTCTAGTAGTTGAGAAGGGGTTGAGGCTTCCCTCAGAAAAGTGGTGGAGGATATATCCTCGGGTAGGCTAAAAGAACGGGATTCTAGAAAGAAATGGGAAAAATATGATGCTTGGTTCAGAGCCATGCTGAAAAACATAAGGGATGGAAAGGGTGGCTCTGAACAGGCATGACTAGTCGTGAAAAGGGGCCTGGGTAAAAGGGGCACCCTCCAGGGTACACATCAGTTCATGTGTAAACAAAAGGGGGGACAGCGTTTGGGGGATAAACAGATGGCTGCCAAAAAGTTCCAGGCCCAGGTTGTTGTAAAAATTTTAAAAAGGGCTAAAGAGGTAATGAGGAAAAAAAAACAAAAACAAAAAGAGATGCCCCCTACTGGAGGCTCTCAAACTGGCTTGTCTGAAAATGGGGAGGCGGAATCAGACTCTGGTTTAGCAAATTCCCCAGAGGGCTCTCTAGACGGGTCCCGTTCTACTCCCAATGACCCTCATGGAGGCGCCTCAGAGTCTGACTCTCAAATAGCATCTGATGTAGAAGATGCTGCTAATGATCCCGTAGAGGAACCCCCAAGTAACCCCGAAAATGCTGAGGTGTATATGGAGAGAGTGAGAAGTTGGCAACGTGAAGTATCCAGATTTGGGGGGTCGGTGTATTGTGAGGAATTTCGTTTTGTTAATCTTGAGCAAATAAATTCAGCTCAGCAGGTTGTTGAAGCCATACACCGGGGGATACAGTTAGTGCTCGATGACATTAGTGGTAGGGTAGGCCCTGATGATTATGTTCAGTTACGTTTAGAGAGCCGTAATTTAACTAACTCTTTGTTTTCGGTCAAAAGAACTAGGGGTGAGCTGTCTGCTGAGGATTTCTTAAATCAGACCTCAAAACTGCTACAGAGCAATAGAGAGTTGCATCTCGATGGGACGTTGCGCCTTGTGGTGACAGTTGTAAAAAACAGGGGTAGGGGCGCTCGTAGAGTTTTAAATACTATCCTTAATAGTCAAATTATTCATAAAAAGAGACCGTGTTTAGTAGACCTGACTTACACCGGTACCAATTTGTGTTTTGCGGGTGGGCTCTTGGCCGTTATGTCTGATCGTAAACCTACGGACGCGGAATTGTTAGCGGAGGCGAGAAAGTTACATGAGAAACTGGGGTGGTCAGATCAAAAAAAGGTTATGCTTAGCGACGTAGCAAAGTTTGAACAGCATTTAGGAGTTCACATACAGGTGGTGCTGTATACGGCGAAAGGCGGCTGGGGCTTTTTTAAAACGGGGGGCACAGTGTACCCTAAGACTTATTTTATCCTGTTGCACGATGAGCATTACTATGGGGTTCTGGATGTAAAAAAGTTGTTCGGAGCGAAAAATTATTGTGAGTTTTGCCACATGGTGTACAGCCACGACCACTCTTGCAGGTATCATTGCCACCTCTGCTTGAGCGTAACGTGCTCAGACAGCGTGGGCGAGCAGCAGCGGTGTCCTAGCTGTAGACTGTATTGTCGGTCCAAAGAGTGTTTAGACAGACATATCGACTGTGCATCAAAAAACCAAGTTGAATGCCTGTCTAAAACTTTGTGTGAGAAGTGTCAGTCTTATGTGGACAAGCGGCATAGGTGTAAAGGGAGACGGTGTAAGCAGTGTCAGGGTTTGATCGTTGGTGATGTAGACGCTCACCTCTGTTTTATGGACAGCCTTAAAAAGCCCGAATCTTCAGAAAAGTATATTTTTTTATGATTTTGAATGCACGCAGGAGACCAGGGTGCACACTCCCAATTACATTTTTGCTATGTCCCTAAAGCCAGAAAAATCCTGGGAATTTAAGGGCGATGAGTGTCTTTATGTGTTTGTGAAGACCTTTATTGGCAAAGCGTTTCGGGACTACACGTTCCTAGCACACAATTCTAAAGGTTATGATGCATACTTTATCGTTAGACAGTTACTCAAGGAAAAGGTGGGCCTAGAACTGATCACTCAGGGTAGTAAACTAATGTGCGTGGAAGTTAAGGCCCTGGGCATTCGTTTTATAGACTCTTTAAACTTCTTGCCCATGAAGCTTAGCAAGCTACCGCAGGCGATGGGGTTTGAAGGGTGCAAAGGGTATTTTCCACACTTTTTTAACACGTTAGAAAATCAAAATTACGTGGGGCCTATGCCCGGTATGGAGCACTATGGTGTAGAAAGCATGATGCCCAGAGAAAAAGCAGAGTTTCTCGACTGGTATCGGGACCACAGCTCTGAGGCGTTTGACTTGCAGAAATAGCTCGCGTATTACTGTCAGCAGGATGTAAAAATTTTGAGACAGGCCTGTATCCTATACAGAAAAGAGATTATGAAAATGACGGAGAAGGGAGATGTAGTAGAGAAAGAACCTGGTAAATTCACCGAGATAAAACTGTGTATAGATCCATTCCGGTACATAACACTGGCCTCTGTCTGCATGGCTATGTACAGGTTTATGTTTTTGGAGCCTAACACGGTAGCTCTTCTCCCTCCAGACAACTATCACAGGCAGAAAAAGAGATATTCGACCCCATCTATTCAGTGGCTGTTGTATATCTCTCACAAAGAAAATATACAAATACGGCACGCTTTACAGGGTGGGGAACTACAGGTAGGCCCCTACTTTTTAGATGGTTATGCCAATGTTGATGGGGTACGCACAGCCTTTGAGTTTAACGGGTGTTTTTTCCATGGCTGTCACCTGTTATTGTGAAAAAGCACAAAATCCTATGACGGGGACATCTTTTGGGTTTCTTTATTACAAGACGCAGCTCAAGACCGACTATCTGAAACGCCTTGGTTTTGTAGTGAGGACTCTTTGGGAGCACGAGTGGGAGGTGATGAAAGAAACAGACAGGGAGCTTGCAGACTTTTTAAACCGAGCCCAGTTACCCCAGCCTCTCGTGCCTAGGGATGCTCTTTTTGGGGGGAGGACAAACGCTATCCGCCTATATTACAAGCCTAACCCCGGGGAAGAAATCCACTATTATGACTTTACCAGCCTGTACCCTTTCGTAAACAAAACCAAAGAATACCCTATCAGACACCCCGATATAGTCTATGACAAATTTGGGCCCCTTGCAAATTATTTTGGAATTGCAAAAGTTAAAGTGTACCCCCCACGAGGCCTCTTTTTCCCATTGTTACCTGTCAGAGTGGGTGGCAAGCTCATGTTCCCGCTATGCCGAACCTGTGCGGAAACCGAGCAGCGGGAGACATGCACCCATACTGACGAGGAGAGGGCCATCCTGGGGACTTGGTGCACGGTGGAATTGAACGCAGCCATAGCGAAGGGGTACGCGGTGGCTAAGATCTACGAAATCTGGCATTTTAATGAAAAATCTGATAAACTCTTTTCAGAGTACATAAAATTACACCTCCGTCAGAAACAAGAGGCTTCAGGGTATCCCAGTTGGTGCACAGACGAGGAAAAACAAAATAAGTACGTTAGCAATTTCTACCAGAAAGAAGGCGTGCATTTACGCCAACACGAGATCAGATCAAACCCTGCTAAACGCCAAATCGCTAAACTGTTTTTAAATTCTCTGTGGGGTAAATTCGGCCAAAGATCCAACCTACCCAACATCAGCATCGTGAGAGACCCTGACGAACTCTTGCAGTACCTGTTCTCCCCCAATTATGAGGTTTCATCCTGCGAGTTTATCGATGATGAAACAGCGTGCATGTCATGGAAGCACGCAAAAGAACGGTACTCTGTCTCTGGCAATACCAATGTTTTCATTGCCTGTTTCACCACCGCTTATGCCCGCTTCGAATTATACAGTCTCCTAGACGGTTTGCAAGAGCGGTGCCTGTACCACGACACTGACTCGGTGATCTTTGTGAAAAGGGAGGGTGACTGGAATCCCCCTCTGGGGGATTATTTAGGGGACCTCACGAGCGAGATCCCGCCAGATCAACACATCACCGAGTTTGTGTCGACAGGCCCGAAAACCTATGGGTATAAGCTGTCGGGTGGAAAGGCCTGTATGAAAGTCAAAGGTATTACCCTAAACGTAGCAAACTGCGAAAAGATCAACTTCGACAGTTTGAAAGATCTAGTCTTGGACTATTGCACGGGTCTGCAAGAAAACACCTCAAAAAAGATAGAGGTGCAGCAGCCCTCTATCGTAAGAAACAAAAACCAGTGGCAAATAGAGACAAAAACCCTTAAAAAGACACAAAAAGTGGTTTACAACAAGAGGGTCCTAGGAGAAGGTTTTAAAACCTTGCCCTACGGCTTTTGAAAAAAAAAAAAAATGGATACGAGGTGGAAACACCCCTTTTCTGCAATTCTCGCGGGGCCTAGCAACTGCGGGAAAAGTTACTTTATAAAAAACGTGTTGGATAATGCCAAACACACACTGTCTGTTATGCCTGAGAATATCGTGTGGTGTTACAGTTGTTGGCAACCTCTGTATAAAGACTGCTTTGTAAATATCCCTTTATCAATTTTGTGGAGGGCCTGCCTGAGGCTTTTGACGATGACAGTTTGTTTCCTACTAATAAAGTAAATATGATTATCATAGACGATCTGATGAACTCGGCTTGTGAAAGCGATGAAATCGAGAGAGCCTTTACCAAGTACGTGCATCACAGAAACCTGAGCATTATGTATATAGTTCAAAACGTATTTTGTCAGGGAAAAAAGAGTCGCACGATTAACCTAAACACAAAGTACGTGGTTCTGTTCAAAAACCCCAGGGATAAATTACAAATTGCTACGCTCGCTCGGCAAATGTACCCCGGCAAAGCTCAATTCTTTCTAGAAGCTTTTGAGGATGCTACCAAAAGACCTTATGGCTACCTGGTGGTGGATTTAAATGTTTCCACACCAGAAGCTTATAGACTAAGAACTGGTCTTTTCCCTCCAGACTGGCCGGCGGTTTATACTTTGAAAAGAACAACAGCCGGGTATAAAAAGAGATGACTTATCGGCAGGCCCCTTTTTAACAGCCGGGGCTGCTGACCGAAAAACATGTCTAGCTGCGTGAAGAGAAACCTGGGCCTTTTAAAATTACTTAGCAAATCGTCCCCACAGCAAAGGAGGGCTATACTGTGTTCGGCCTCTGACAATCTAGTAGCGGCCATCTCAGAAATAGCGCTCAATACCTTAAAAGGAAACGTCCCTTTAACACAGAATCAAGTGCGTGTGCTGAAAAAGAAACGCACGCTTATAAAAACTTTGTGTAATAAAAGGGTTTCACTTAAAAGAAAAAAGCATCTGGTAAAGCAGTCTGGGGGGTTTATCGGACCTCTGTTAAGTTTTGCTATCCCTCTGATAACGGGGCTTTTAACTAATCGATAATGGAGTATGCAGAAAAAATGTTCCTGGTGCCCAGCCACCAGTTGGAGCAATTAAGGGCTCCCCCTCCGGCAGAGGAAAATATCAGAACAACCGCAACTCGCTTACTGGATGCTGAAATGAAGTCTGTTCTTCAAAGAACTGACTTGGCTGAATATGAAAAGGCTAAACTTTACAGCGCCGTGCTTCAAAGGTACCTAATGTATGTGAAGCAGAGCGATGCGGATAAAGGGAAAATAAGTCTGTTTCTACCGGAACAGGAACAAAGTGTGACTGCCAAACCCCCAGAAACACCAAAGAACTCAGACTCTGTTGCTCAGGAGGTGCTGGATAATGTCAATAAGCGTTATAAGAAAAATGCAATAGTATTGCTAAATAAGCTGGGCCAGGATAAAAATCTCTCTTCATGGAACGATAAAGGGTCTTTTGTGTACAAAGGCTCTGTGGTTAATGGTTCTAACATGCTCGACTTAGTCAGGGCCGTCACCCAGCCTCGCTCTGTTCCTAGCAGACATGTACCTAAAGGATGGGATGTGTTTATGAATGCCATGGCGGAACTGAACGTACCATCTTCCGTCATGGGCAATGCGGCCAACAGAAATCTTTTGGAACGCCTCAAGGCCTCGACTGCTGACACCGGGGTGGATCGAGAAACCGTGACCCCTTTTTTGCCGTCTAAAAAACGAAAATTGGCTAAAAGAGCCGAATGGCTCAGTGTGTA
Source organism: Terrapene triunguis (assembly GCF_002925995.2). Classification (NCBI taxonomy): domain Eukaryota; kingdom Metazoa; phylum Chordata; order Testudines; family Emydidae; genus Terrapene; species Terrapene triunguis. The sequence continues at coordinate 5,066 of NW_020696284.1, read as the reverse complement.
ACATTTTTCACATTCTAAATTTAAAAAAAAAAAACTGGTAATGTTTTGCTTTAAATAAAACATTTCTATAATTTAAAAAAAAAAAAATCTGTGTACTTTTTTCCTCAATTGGTTTTTTAAAAAAAAAAACACACACCAAACATCATTTGTCTTTAAACCCCCTCACCTGGGGTGTTTTATTGGGTAACATGGCTATGAAAATCATTGCAAGATACACATGTCTGGGCTTGTTGAAACATGTTTTGAGCAAGGCTAGGCATGCCCAAGAATTTAAATTTACTTTTTACAAAATTCATCACCATCCGGTCGTTTTGCACTAAGTCGTTAGAATACAAATTTAAAATCCGATCAAAAGATAAACCCTTGCTACGATGATGTAAGAAAAACACGCAGTGATAGCCGCAGGCGACGGAGCGGGGGTCTTGTAATTGTCTATTGTGAAACACCATGTCTGTGGCATTTTTGTTTAAAAATTTCATAATGCTTTTAGGAACCAACACACTGTTCGGGGGGTGCCCATATGAGTCAAAAAACTCTCCACGGTTACGCTCCGCCAGATACAAGGCGAGCCAGTGTTCACCCGGTTGGTTGTGTGGATGCGTGTTCACCACCAAGCCTAGGGGTCTCTGAGACAGCTTGCGTCCTGGGAGCCAATCGCAAGGGAACACATCTAAGAAATTCTTTTTCGTGTAAGGGTCCGATGATAAGACACGTGAGAGCTGCACGGTGTCCATGTTCACATGTAGTCAAACAGAACGTTTCTCCTCTGATTTATTTCTATGACATTGTCAAAAACCCCATACACAATCATATTGACGGTAACCGTTAAAGCCTTCCCAAAACGTATTTCTGCTCTCAGGTTCCCGGTTTTAATCAGGGAGTAGTGATCAGCACATTCCTGGTCGGGAGACAGGTCAAAGGCAAACAAGGTGTAACCCTGTGCAAACTCCTCACGGTCGATTAACAGAGAACGATCTTTCATGTGTTTACCAGCTGTCTGTACCAAATTCATGTATTCTCTTACGCAGCATCCTGCCTCGAAGTCCGGTTGCAGAGGCTTGGTCGGTATCTGTTCACCATCCACATACAAGGCCACAAAATTAATATCGTAATGTTTAAAATGAAAGGGGTTTTTAGCGTAACTTCCGCTAAAGGCATCGTTACCCAAAATGCTTGTCCTAGGGTTTGTGGATACTGTCCCAAGAACAGGTTCTCCTGGTTACTGACCCTGCTGCCCGCGGGGATGCTAAACACTTTCATTCCCACACGGTCCACAGGGTATTTAGCATTAGCGGTAAGCAGGGCCTCCGCGTGCCCCAGACGGACTCCCGGGGCCACTCATACTTTCTTCACAAAAAGGGACGCTGATACAATGCGCAGTTTAAAGCCTTCAGCCGCACTGCCCATTAAACAGAAAGCGTCTTTACTGCGCGTCAGTTTAATTTTCACATCCACTCCGTTTAACAAAAGTTTTTCTTGAAAAAACAGGTCGCTGTGTAAATGGCCCAGCAGCTCTACCGTTCTGCTCCCGGCCGTCAGCTTTGCACGCCTCACAAACCCTAGATTCCCTCCATCCAACTCTGTTTCTTCATGTTGTCCAGCAGTGTCTTTGTAAAACAGGCCGGCGGAAAATTGCGTGGCGAGGGTGTCGTCGCTGTAATTGAGCACCGATTCTATAAAGGCCCTGTAAGGGTAGCAGTTGTTGCTTTGGCTTATGAGGCGGTCTCCCAGCGTGACATCCAACTGACTGAAAATAGAGGCCACGGGGTAATTCACCAGACCCACTTCGGTGTCCGCGGCGAGTTCAGTTCCGTCTCCTTTTACAATCTTGCAACACAGGTACAGCAGCGTGTTGTTTAAATCCATATAATCTATGCCATTCCCTGCTATAAAAAAGTCAATGGGGGCAGACTCCGTAATGGCCGATAGAGGCGGCACCTCGATGTAAATGCTTTTCTCGATGCTGGTCTGCGTAGGGGCTATTTGAAACAAGTCTAGTTCGGATTTGGTGCACTCTTCAGACCCGCAGTGAACAAAAGCCATGTTGATTAAAATATGTCTCTCTTACCAGGCAGAGCGCGTCTCCTCTTTCGCCCAGGCTTCCTCTTGGACTTTCGCTTATGGCCGGCCCTGCGTGTCAAAGCCCTTCTTTTAAAGGGTTTCGGAGGACCTGTGCGTCGCGGGTATGACGTATTTCTCTTTCTCTTCCTCCTTTTAATGTACATCAGCCCCGATCCTTCCTGTGAAGCTGTATTCCCCACCTTCTCCAGAACAGCACGGGAGACATGACCTACCACATCTTTAGCTATGTTTTGAGCGGCGGTTTTTACGTGGGGTTTAATAATCTCTAGCCCCCTCCTCAAAAGCAGTATGGCTTTTCGAAAGAGGCTACGAAATATTCCACCCACACGGGGGCCCCATGATATCCAGGAAGGGCGTAACCAGCCTGGGCTTTGTAATAGTTTCTGTAGATGGTGGGGTCGCCATAATTTTTTGGGATCGCCATAATAGGGTTTTGCTTTTTTTTTTTTTTTTAGAAACCTCGCTCTCTCCGCGGCCGCAGATGCAGCTTGACGATTACCTTGCCGAAGCGAAATGAGACATCTCTGTTCTGATCTGTCTTTATTTCAATGGTGATGGTGTCGATGTGGTGTTTACTGACAGGGACGTAATGAGGTTTGTCGTAGGTGATGGTAACAAACTCGTTGTTCCTTCCTCGGACAGGGACGCAGCGTAACAGGGGAACAGAAAAGTCCCCCACAAACTGGTGTTCTACAATATCCGTGTATACATACAAGGAGTTAAAACCTCCTGTGATGTCTGCCGAGAAGGGGAATTTTTGGACGTTGCGTTTGTTGCCCAAACCCAGAATGTTAGCTAGCTCCCCGCCAGTAGAAAACACGTACATAAAATCGGTAGATTTAAGTCTCACTTTTCTACCCACAGGGTCGTAGTTCATGACCACCTCAGGCGGTCCGGGATGCCGAGCCACGTTGCTGTTCATATGCTCCAGTAATTCGGGTATGGTCGAGTAATAACCTCGTTGTAGGATGAAATTCCACGTTGTAGCTCCAAAGGTGATTTCGAAAGGGGTGTCTTCGTTGATAGTATTCCAGCTGTGCGGGTATTGTATTTCCACTAACTCCACCTCCCAGGCACCCAGGAGATCCAAGGGCTTAATTAGCCGTATTGTAAAGTTCGAGATGGTGTTTTGGGGAAAAACTGCAGAGCTGGCATTGCTGGGCAAAGTAATGTAAAACCCGCCGTCACTCATTTTTCTCTCTCTCTCTGTCCTTGCAGAAGGAATCTTTTTGTTTGTTTGTTTGTTCGTGTCTAGATGTCACAGAGTTGAGAAGCTTCCACCCAGCTGTTAAACTTATCAGGCCACCCCAACCATTTCACCAGTAGCTGCTTTTTTCTCCCTTTTCCTTTCTCTGCTAGAACTTTTTCAATCCTGTAAATCCTGTCTCGTTTGGGGTTTACTTTTTGTAATTCTTCAGGGTAAAAAGATCCAGTAACTGCCTCACCCTCGTAATCTTTTAAGCGGTATACAGGTCTCTGGCCCCTGGTTAAGGCTTCATCCACTATGAATATCTCATCGGTAAACGTCTGTTCATAACCTTTTTCAAAAGCGCCTTTGGTTTTAGATAGTCTCACGTGGTCACCTTTTCTAAAAGGGGCAACAACCGGTTTTATTTTAAAATCATCTCCGTAAACCGTTTTCCATACCTTCAGAGAATTTGAAGGGTTAACATCAATGGGTCTTGTATGTATAGTTCTGTGAACGCTCTGGTTGTAACTCTTTATAAAGTCAGGTAAGACGTCAATGTAGCGAAAGGTGTTATGGGCTGTAAAATATCTCCACATCCTAGTTTTTAAAGTTCTGTTAAATCGCTCCACAACCCCTGCTTTGACTTCATTATTGGTAACAAAATGGTGAACTCCATGCTGCTTTAACAATCCACTTAAAGGTTTGTTTAAAAATTCTTTCCCCCGATCGGTTTGTAATTTTTCAGGCATGCGACCTTCACTGAAAATAGCTTTAAAGGCCTTGGATACCTCACCACTCGTCTTGTCTTTTAGGCCTAAGGCCCAGGCATATTTGGATAGAATGTCTATCACTGTTAAGATGTACTTAAAACCGCTGTTGTGTTTGGAGAACCGGTGCATATCCACCAAATCTGCCTGCCACTGCGCATCCACCTCTGAAACAATGGTCTTGTTTCTTTTAAAATGTATTCGAGCCGGTTTGTGTAAAGTGTAAGCATCCTGGTCTGAAAGCCATGCTGTTACCTGTCTTCTGTTTAAAGTTTTACTATGCTTTCTGGCCGCTTGAAAAAGAGGGTTGACCCCGCCGAAGCTCCCAACTTCCCCGGGGGCGTAATATATTTTCTTTAACAGCGCCGTCTGTGTAGACATGACTGTTACTGGTACCGTCTTTTACTACCGCGAGTATGAAAGGGGACACATTCATATTGACACATTTAAATAAGTTTTATTAATCACCTGGTTTAACACGACCTTTTACAGCCACCTGTAAAATGGCTGCCATGACCCCCTACCCTAAGGGAGTCTCAGATGGTTCATTCTTCCATTTTGTCCTTTTCGGCTTGAGATCTGTGTCTCAGACATGAGCAAAAACAGCTGACGCAGGATATGTTTACTCCCACAGGGCTTCCAATGTGTAAGTTCTTAAAGGCCTCTAAAAAGGCATCGTCGACCTGTTGAGAGATTTTCAGAAAAGAAAACGTGTAAGCACCCCCACTGCTTGTTTTTTAATTTAAGCAACCCCCGGTTCCTAACCCATTACCCACCCCTCCTCGACCGCCGCTTCTTAAGCATTCATTTACCTGAGCGCCGTCTTTTCCATTCGCCTTGTCCGCCGGTGACTCCCCCGAGCCGCGATCGCCTTCCACCTCTGAGGGGGTGGACAAAGAGAGGCCGTCACGCTCATCGGTCTGCCTCACGAGGGTTTCGGGGTCGGGTTCCGCCGTATCCATCAATGGTTGGGTCAAAGGGTCCTCCTCGGAACTGTCGCTGATGTAGCGCTTTCTCCGCGGACGGTC
>NW_020696283.1:0-2820 GCF_002925995.2 Terrapene triunguis | reverse complement strand
GCGTCCCAGCTCTGCAGACCGGCGCCCGCTCTCTGCCTGCCCTCATCAGTTTGCTCATCCCTGCTCTAGGGTGCTCGCTCACCTTGGGTGCCAGCTTGCCTGGGAGACTGGGAGAGGGGCACCCAGCTACGGCAGGTTGCAGTGTCAGTTCCAGCCCAGCTGGGAGAGCCGGGCAAGGTGACTTCCAAGCGGGCAGCATCTCTGGGGGGCATTTAGCTTTGGTCTGGAGAGCAGCAGAGGACAGGGAAAGAGGAGGAAGCTGCTGAGAGTGAGGGGCAGGGGGAGCTGCCCCCTAGGTCAGCCTGGGGGTTGGGGGTCACTCAGAGGCCCAGCGAATCTGTATTGTGATTCAGACCTGCCCTGTGCCCCCCAGCGCCCACCCCATGCACACTCTGTGCCTCTTCCCCCCCATTGGTTGCCGCCCCCAGCTGTCTGGCATCTCTCCTCCCTCCCCAGATCTCCGGATCCCCTTGATGTGGAAGGACACGGAGTATTTCAAAAACAAGGGAGGTGAGTGTGAGGGGTGGGGCTGGGCCCTGGCGGAGGGCTCGGCAGGGGGGTGGGGTTCTCTCTGACGCTGGCGTGTTCCCTCCTGCCCAGACCTGCACCGCTGTGCCGTGTTCTGCCTGCTGCAGCTCGGCGTGGAGATCTATGACACCGAGATGGTGCTGGTGGACCGGACGCTCACTGACATCTGCTTCGAAAACGGGGTCCTCTTGTGAGTAACTGGCCCCAGGGCCTCCCTGTGCAGCAGCTACCCCTCCCCAGGGGGCATGTTCCCAGAGACCCCCACAGCCAGCACCCTCCCTCTGCATCTTACAGCACCCCCTGCTGTGAGAGGTCGGTGTAGCTGGGAGCTCCCCCCCACAGCCAGGGACCCTGCCCCACTCCCCACAGTGCCCCCTGCTGGGAGAGGTGGGACTGGAGTAAGTGGGAGCCCCCCCCACCAGCGATCCTGCCCCACTCCCCACAGCGCCCCCTGCCGGGAGAGGCCGGGGTGGACTGGCCTGGCGCTCCCCCGCGGTAGCCGGGCTGTGATGGCTCTCTCCCCGGCAGCACGGAGGCGGGCCCGGACTTCGAGCTGAAGGTGGAGCTGTACAGCGCGGGGCTGGAGGAGGACTCTGCGCTCGGTAGCACCCCGAAGAAGCTGGCCAGCAAACTGAGCAGCTCGCTGGGACGCTCCTCCGGGAAGCGGCTGCGCGCGACGTTGGACGGGGCCCCGGGGAGCCCCGTGAGTAATGGGGGGAGCAGCCCCCTCCTGCTGCCGGCCCCCAGCGTGGCGTGAGTACCCGTCGCCCTTGCATTGCCGTGCGCCCCAGGGCCCGCTGGACCCTAACCCTCTCTCCCCCCTTTCAGGGGCCCCAAGTACCACCTGCTGGCCCACACCGTGCTCTCCCTGGCCGAGGTTCAGGACAGCTTCCGCACCCACGACTTGGCCATCACCAGCAATGGTAAGGGCAGGGATGGGGGGGGAGGAGCAGGGAGGCCGGGCATGGGATTGGCAGGGCTGGTGAGACCAGCAGAGAGTTCTGCTGGCCGCTTGGCCCCCGCTGCACCCCCAGACCCCCGCGTAACCCCGGTGACGCCCCGTCTCTCCCCCTCAGAGGAGAGCTCCTTCTGGCTGCCCCTCTATGGCAGCATGTGCTGTCGCCTGGCTGCCCAGCCCTACTGCATGGCCCAGCAGATGATGTGCGGCTTCTTGAAATTGCAGGTAAGTTTGCATCCCAGCTTGGAGAGCCTGTGCTGGGGAGGGTATGGGACACGGGGCCTCTCTCCGCTGGGGGTGTCAGGCCTGATCTGGCTCCCAGGTGGGGACTGGGTGGCTTGGGGGGTGAGGAATGGGACACGGGGCCTCTCTCCACTGGGGGGCGCCGGGCCTGATCCGGCTCCTGGCTGGGACGGGCTGGCTCAGAGAATGGGACACGGGATCTCTCCCCTCTGAGTTCCCCATTCCAGCCTCATGTTACCCAGGGCCCTGGTGGATTGTCCCATCACTTGGATCTGTACGTCCAGCCTGGCGGTCTGTTTCTCCCGGCTCTCCAGCCAGCCCAGCGGCCCTGGCTGGGGCTCACGCGGGATCCGCTGGTGCCTTGGAAGCTCGGCGTTTCTGAGGTGACCAGAGCTCGTTCCCGGCCCTGGGGGCCTGAGTTTGCTGGGTCTCAGCGCAGTCTCTAGTGCGAAGGTCTCCACGTCCCAGGAACCCGGGGCCACGTGGGCAGCGACGGTGCGGGGAGCCAGCCCAGTGTGAGGGAGGCTGGGAGCCGTCAGGCTGGGCCCTGCCCACTGAGGCTGGACGTGGGGTGGGAATGAGCCCGTTTCCCCCTTGGGGGCGCGTCCCCTGCCCGGCAGTAACCTGGGCCTGGCCTGTCGGCTGCAGCAGCAGGTGGGTGAGCAGCAGAGCTGGGCGCGGCTGTTCTGCGTGCTGCGGGGCTCCAACCTCCTCTGCTACCGCCGGCCCCAGGATGCCGAGGCCCTGGTGGAGCCGGCGCTCACCATCGCCATCAACAAGGTGAGTGGAGGGGGCAGCAGGGCCGCTGGGCACTGAGGGTGGATCGGGGCAGGGCTGGTCCCTACAGCCTCTCCGCAGCCTCCCAACCTGTCCCTGGTCCTAGCCCCTTCCTGCGGAGCCTGGCGCCCTAGCTGGGGGGCTGGGTACAGTGCTGCCCCTCGGGGTCCCAGCCTCACTCCATGGCCTGGCGCCCGGCAACTGGGGGCTCCTGCCCTGGGCTGCTTCTTAGACGCCTGGGGTTGGATTCCCTGCTGGGCTGGGCTCAGTGGGGGAGCTGTCGGGCCTGGGGCTGGGCTGTGTCGGGGGGGGGA
>NW_020696282.1:23243-32198 GCF_002925995.2 Terrapene triunguis | reverse complement strand
CCGGCTGCCAACTAGACATGGAGCCATTGATCACTACCCGTTGAGCCTGATGATCTAGCCAGCTTTCTATCCACCTTACAGTCCATTCATCCAGCCCATACTTCTTTAACTTGGCGGCAAGAATACTGTGGGAGACCGTATCAAAAGCTTTGCTAAAGTCAAGGAATAACACATCCACTGCTTTCCCCTCATCAACAGAGCCAGTTATCTCGTAGAAGGCAATTAGGTTAGTGAGGCACGACTTCCCCTTGGTGAATCCATGCTGACTGTTCCTGATCACTTTCCTCTCCTCTAAGTGTTTCATAATTGATTCCTTGAGGACCTGCTCCATGATTTTTCCAGGGACTGAGGTGAGGCTGACTGGCCTGTAGTTCCCCGGATCCTCCTTCTTTCCTTTTTTAAAGATGGGCACTACATTAGCCTTTTTCCAGTCATCCGGGACCTCCCCCGATCGCCATGAGTTTTCAAACATAATGGCTAATGGCTCTGCAATCACATCCGCCAACTCCTTTAGCACCCTCGGATGCAGCGCATCCGGCCCCATGGATTTGTGCTCATCCAGTTTTTCTAAATAGTCCTGAACCACTTCTTTCTCCACAGAGGGCTGGTCACCTCCTCCCCATACTGTGCTGTCCAGTCCAGCAGTCTGGGAGCTGACCTTGTTTGTGAAGACAGAGGCAAAAAAAGCATTGAGTACATTAGCTTTTTCCACATCCTCTGTCACTAGGTTGCCTCCCTCATTCAGTAAGGGGCCCACACTTTCCTTGACTTTCTTCTTGTTGCTAACATACCTGAAGGAACCCTTCTTGTTACTTTTAACATCTCTTGCTAGCTGCAACTCCAAGTGCGATTTGGCCTTCCTGATTTCACTCCTGCATGCCTGAGCAATATTTTTATATTCCTCCCTGGTCATTTGTCCAATCTTCCACTTCTTGTAAGCTTCTTTTTTGCGTTTAAGGTCAGCAAGGATTTCACTGTTAAGCCAAGCTGGTCGCCTGCCATATTTACTATTCTTTCTACACATCGGGATGGTTTGTTCCTGCAACCGCAATAAGGATTCTTTAAAATACAGCCAGCTCTCCTGGACCCCTTTGCCCTTCATGTTATTCTCCCAGGGGATCCTGCCCATCTGTTCCCTGAGGGAGTCAAAGTCTGCTTTTCTGAAGTCCAGGGTCCGTATTCTGCTGCTCTTCTTTCTTCCTTGTGTCAGGATCCTGAACTCGACCATCTCATGGTCACTGCCTCCCAGTTTCCCATCCACTTTTGCTCTCCCTACTAATTCTTCCCTGTTTGTGAGCAGCAGGTCAAGAAGAGCTCTGCCCCTAGTTGGCTCCTCCAGCACTTGCACCAGGAAATTGTCCCCTACACTTTCCAAAAACTTTCTGGATTGTCTGTGCACCGCTGTATTGCTCTCCCAGCAGATATGAGGGTGATTAATGTCTCCCATGAGAACCAGGGCCTGCGATCTAGCAACTTCTGTTAGTTGCTGGAAGAAAGCCTCGTCCACCTCATCCCCCTGGTCTGGTGGTCTATAGCAGACTCCGACCACGACATCACCCTTGTTGCTCACACTTCTCAACTTTATCCAGAGACTCTCAGGTTTTTCTGCAGTTTCATACCGGAGCTCTGAGCAGTCATACTCCTCTCTTACACACAACGCAACTCCCCCACCTTTTCTGCCCTGCCTGTCCTTCCTGAACAGTTTATATCCATCCATGACAGTACTCCAGTCATGTGAGTTATCCCACCAAGTCTCTGTTATTCCAAGCGCATCACAGTTCCCTGACTGTGCCAGGACTTCCAGTTCTCCCTGCTTGTTTCCCAGGCTTCTTGCATTTGTGTATAGGCACTTAAGATAACTCATCGATCGTCCCTCTTTCTCAGTATGAGACAGGAGTCCTCCCCTCTTACTTCCTTGTACTGCATGGGCCACAGCAAGTGAAAAACTTCATGTTCCCCAAAGACAATGAAAATAGAAGTTTCCATCCAACACATTACTGGCGTGAAATCCCCAATGGTGACAAAGCGGAGAGGCCATGGCTTATGTACTCAAAAACCCAGAATGCTGCATACTGTTTTTGTTGCAAACTCTTCCAGTCTAATGTTCCAGCCACACTGGGTTCTACAGGAACAAAGGACTGGAAAAATCTGGCTAGAAATCTGGCCTGCCATGAGAAGGCAGCAAATCACTAGAGAGCATTCCACAGGTGGAAAGAGCTTGAGATGAGACTAAGGTTAAAGGCCACCACAGACGATCAGCATCAAGAGAAGATTGCATCAGAGTCTCTTTACTGGCAAAATGTTCTGAAAAGGCTCATTGCCATTGTGAGAATGCTTGCTACCCAAAACCTAGCACTGCGTGGCACTTCCAATCAGCTGTATGTGCCAAACAATGGAAACTTCCTTAAAATTGTGGAGCTGATGGCTGAGTTTGATGCTGTACTCCAGGAGCATCTAAGAAGAGTCACCATCCAAGAAATGTACACACACCACTACCTTGGAAAAACAATTCAAAATGAGATCAGACAGTTACTGGCAACAAAAGTCAAACAGAAGATTGTGGCAGATCTGAAGTCAGCAAGATATTACTCTGTTATTCTGGACTGCACACCTGACATCAGCCATACGGAACAAATGACTTTAATGGTGCGTTTTGTAACAACAACAGAACCTAGTGAAAATGTCCCTGCAATGGTAACTGTCAGAGAGCATCTTCTAGAATTTATTGACATTGATGATACTACAGGAGCTGGTATGACAAATGTGCTTCTTAAAAAGCTGGAAGACACGGGAATTGCGATAGCTGACATGAGAGGTCAGGGCTACGATAATGGTGCATGCCAACAAGAGAGGAAAGAACAGAGGAGTGCAGACACGGATCTGAGAGTTAAACCCTTGAGCTTTTTTTGTCCCATGCAGTTCTCATTCATTGAACTTGTGGTCAGTGATGCAGCATCAGCTTCTAGTGAGGCTACTGAATTTTTTAATATAATTCAAAGCATCTATGTATTTTTCTCTGCATCAACTCATCGATGGCAAATTTTGAAGCAACATCTGGGAACATCCTCTCTGACACTGAAACCACTGAGTGCCACACAATGGGAAAGTCGAGTGGAGGCAATAAAGCCTATCAAACACCAAATTGGGAAGATAGATGATGTCATAGTTGCCATTATGGAGGATAATGCTATGACAGGAACTGTTTGTGGGAGAACAGGGGCAGAGGGAAATGGAATCACCAGAAATATACATAACTTCAAATTTCTGTGTGGCTTAGTGTTGTGGCATGACATACTGTTTGAAATAAATGTTGTAAGCAAGAGACTCCAAGGTGTTGACCTTGATATATCTGGAGCAATGGAACAACTCGACAAAGCAAAGTCATACCTACAGTCTTACTGGTCAGATGAGGGATTTCAAAACTTTCTGAAGAGTGCACAGAAGAACTTAACACTGAAGCTATTTTCCCACACATTCAAGAACACAAGAGTCACTGAAGAAGAAGACATTTTGATTACGAGGCACGGAATAATTCCATAAGAGACCAAAACAACAATTCAAAGTTGAATTCTTTAACCAGGTGCTAAATTGTGCAATACAGTCAGTTGAAGAACGTTTCACGCAGCTCAAGGAACACAGCAGTATATTTGGGATGTTGTATGATATTCCCAAACTCCTCACTATACCTGAAGAAGACCTACACCAGCAATGCAGGGCACTAGAGACAGTGTTGACACATGCACGATATTGATGCGAGTGATTTAGGTGATGAACTGAAAGCCCTTTCAAGCCTTTTCAGCAGGATCAACTCCAAAGGCTGTTCTGGAATATAAGTGCACAAATAACATGACCACCCTCTTTCCAAATGCTTTTGTTGCTCTGCGCATACTTCTAACACTTCCTGTAACAGTTGCCAGTGGAGAACGCAGCTTCTCCAAGCTGAAGTTAATAAAAACACATCTACGCTCCATAATGACACAGGAGAGGCTGGTCGGCCTTGCAACCATCTCAATAGAGCATGAGCTGGCCCAGACTGTGGACCTTCAGGAAGCAGAAGCAGTTCAAATCTTTGCAACCAAGAAGGCACGGAAAGCATCACTTTGATTATTCAAACAGATAAAAATGCCAGTGTTTACTATGCAGACAAGAAAAGTTACATTTGCTGTTCAGGCGTTTGAAAGTTAAGTGACAGATTTCAGAGTAGCAGCCGTATTAGTCTGTATTCGCAAAAAGAACAGGAGTACTTGTGGCTAACAAATTTATTTGACCATAAGCTTTTGTGGGTTACAGCCCACTTCTTCAGATGCATGGAATGGAACATATAGTAAGGAGATATATATATATACAGAACATGAAAAGGTGGAAGTAGCCATATCAATTCTAAGAGGCTAATTAATTAAGATGAGCTATAATCAGCGGGAGAAAAAAAAACTTTTGTAGTGATAATCAAGATGGGCCATTGCAGACAGTTGACAAGAGGTGTGAGGATACTTAACATGGGGAAATAGATTCAATCTGTGTAATGACTCAGCCATTCCAAGTCTCTATTCAAACCTAAGTTAATGGTATCTAGTTTGCATATTAATTCAAGTTCAGCAGTTTCTCGTTGGAGTCTGTTTTTGAAGCTTTTCTGTGGCAAAATTGCCACCTTTAAGTCTGTTGCTGAGTGACCAGAGAGGTTGAAGTGTTCTCCTACTGGTTTTTGAATGTTATGATTCCTGATGTCAGATTTGTGTCCATTTATTCTTTTGCGTAGAGACTGTCCGGTTTGGCCAATGTACATGGCAGAGGGGCATTGCTGGCACATGATGGCATATATCACATTGGTAGATGTGCAGGTGAACGAGCCCCTGATGGCGTGGCTGATGTGATTAGGTCCTATGATGGTGTCACTTGAATAGACATGTGGACAGAGTTGGCATCGGGCTTTGTTGCAAGGATAGGTTCTATGACTAACCCAGGAACCTGTCACAAAGAGATTGGGGAAAGTCACTGGGGTGCAGCGTAGTTTGGAGTGCCCTGAGGAACAGCCACATGAACAGCCTCCCCCATAGGGACAACCTCCTGCTCTCAGACAAGGGGCCGACTTCATCCATCAGAGGGAGGACCCAGTCTTCAGCCCACGCTATGGCTGGAGCAAATGGGTGCTGGTTGATCCTGGCCAGCACGCCCACTACTCCCATTTTGAACTAAAAGTGGAGCTCTTGGTGAGGGTGATCTGGGACCAACAAACTGGAGCCCACCAAACCCAACTCCTGGTCCCCAAATTGTACCGGAACTAGGTATTAAACTGCCCCATGATGTACTGTGGTCCAGTCACTTGGGAGCAGAGAGGATATTGCCCCAGGGGTTTATTGTGACATCAAAGAGATTGTGCATCTTGTCTGGAATGCCACTGGCAGCCATCCAACCAGCTCACAGGCCCCCGAGTCCCTGCTCCATTGGTGAGAAACCTTTTTGATAGAATTGGGGTAGATCTTGTGGGGCCCCTGGAGCCAAGTTCAAACAGGTGTTGGTTTATTTTGGTGATCGTTGATTACGGCACTCGGTACCCGAGGGCCAGACCCTTGGGTTCAGCAACATTCCAGACAGGAGCTACCAAATTAATGAAAGCAGATGTTAGGAATTAGCAGATAACAGACAAGCAGCAGCTAATGATTGGCTCTGATTCCCAGCTGGAAGATATAATAACAAGCCGCCCTGTAAGGGAGAGGGCCAGGGGAGACAAGCGCTTCCCTGAGCAGTAGTGGAAGGCTGCAACAGGGCAGGTAGGCCCTGTAGTCTCCCTGAGGCTAAGGAGGGCTATGAACCTGGATCTACTGAGCAGCTGCGGACCCTGCAGTATCAGTCCAGATCAGGATTATCACCTTTGTTACTCTTCCATAGTTTGTGTGTTTGTGAAGAATAAAAGAGCTTGAAAGCTAAAACAGTTGGGCATGGCTGACTGTTTTCTCCCCAAGCTGGTGGACGGACCCACCAGACTACAGTCAGCCTCTACAATTCCACAGGCCCATCTCACTCACAGATCTCCACTGGCCCACTCTGGCTGTGCACAGAGGACGAGAGGCAGCAGGGTCTGACCCAGTGCAAACAATGTGGCAGGGGAGGGGACAGGGGTGCTAGCTGGAACAACGGAGAACCTGGCAACTAGGGTGTGGGGCCAGAGCTACCTGCAGGGAATGAAATACTAATGAGGTCTCCCATAGATTCCCATAACCCTAGATTGCATTGAATTTCCATAGGGACCTCTTACCTAATGACACACAGTTCTACCTATCTTCACCACACATGACCACACAACCACCACCACCCAGATGACCCAGTGCCTAGATGAGATCAGCTCATGCATGAAGAACAGCTGGCTGAAGCTGAATTTGAGCCAGACAGGTGATGCTGTTGGGCAAAGGAAAGTGCTTTCAGGAATTTGAAACCATGGTGTAGTCTTCCTGGGTCAAAGAGACACACACCCCCAGTTGGTTTGGGGTTTGAGGATCCTGGATTCCTTGCCAACGCTGAGTTCTCGTATAGCAGTGTCGGAGAATAACAGAGTTCTCACTTTTTGTTTGGGTACAGCAAGTCATCCACAAGGAATGCTTTCTAGCATCTCCACTTGGCTAGGAGACTCTGTCCCATCCCGGCAGACGATAACCTGGCCTCAGTTACACACTCAGTTGTCACCGCCTGTCTGGATTACAGCACTGTGACAGACATGGGCAAGAAGACATCAGAATTTAGGAAACTCCAAGAAGTAGAGAATGCCGTAGCATGGCTCCTGAGCAACACAGGATACCGCGGGCACATCACACCTTTTTGTCTATGCCCTACATTTGCCTCCCACAAAAGAGAGTCAAGTTCAAGGTCTCATTCCTGATCTTCAAGGTGCTCCATGGCCAGGGTATGTAGAAGAGCCAAAAGCTCCAGGATAAGGTCTATGGTTGACAGCTCCATTCCTCAGGCTCAATGTAACTTTCTACCACAAGGGAAAAGCTTGTCTGTGGGGGAGACAGCGCTTCCTTGGGGACCAGTCCCAGACTGTAGAACAAAGACCCGTGGCAACCAAGGAGCATCCCAACCCTCCCCACCCCACGCTCCAAAGACCAAGCACTGCTCCGACCTGCCTCTGCTTATGTAAACAGGGACCAGTGCAGACATTAGAAAAACAAAAACAGCAATAACAAAAAACCCTATCAAAACAGCCCCCCACAGCCCAACCGCACTCATAATCTTCCCCCTGGGTGAGGGGGCAGAGAGAGAACAAGCCCCACACAGCAGCAGCTAGTCATGTCATTCAGGGCATGACTGGAAGGCGCCCAGATGCTGCAATGATGGGGACAGGGAAAGAACCTCCTGCCAGGTCCTGTCCACCCGATACACAGGCCAGCTCCCCGTTCTTGATGCAGAAGGTCCCAAATTTCCCCCATGTCAGTACTCTGCACCCTCCCAGCACCAACTGCTCCTCTGCCTGCTCCATGCAGGCCCAGGGGACATGTCAACTCAGTGCAGGAAGTCTGGAGGATGCTAGACACTGCAGTCCCATTTCTCCCCCAAGCTCGCAGAACCTGTGCAGCTGCTGTCCCACTGGAGCTGGCGGTGTAATTCCCAGCTCAAGGAGCCAGACCTGCACTAGCTCTAATCAAGCCTGCACACTGCAAATAGAATCATAGAATCACAGGACTGGAAGGGACCTCGAGAGGTCATCTAGTCCAGTCCCCTGCACTCATGGCAGGACTAAGCATTATCTAGACCATCCCTGTTGTTTGTCTAACCTCCTCTTACAAATCTCCAGCTATGGAGATTCTACAGCCTCCCTAGGCAATTTATTCCAGTGCTTAACCACCCTGACAGTTAGGACATTTTTCCTAATGTTCAACCTAAACCTCCCTTGCTGCAATTTAAGCCCATTGCTTCTTGTCCTATCCTCAGAGGTTAAGAAGAACAATTCTTCTCCCTCCTCCTTGTAGCAACCTTTTATGTACTTGAAAACCATTATCATGTCCCCTCTCAGTCTTTTCTTCTCCAGACTAAACAAACACAATTTTTTCGATCTTCCCTCATTGATCATGTTTTTAGACCTTTAATCATTTTTGTTGCTCTTCTCTGAACTTTCTCCAATTTGTCCACATCTTTCCGGAAATGTGGCGCCCAGAACTGGACCCAAACACTCCAGCTGAGGCCTAATCAGCGTGGAGTAGAACGGAAGAATTACATCTCGTGTCTTGCTTACAACACTCCTGCTAATATATCCTAGAATGATGTTCGCTTTTTTTGCAACAGTGTTACACTGTTGACCACAGCTGTCCCTAGGGGCTCCAGGCCCCGTGCTTTGGGGGAACTCATGGGCCAGCACAATTGGCCGGCATGGCATGGGCAGCGGATGAACCGCTGGCTTGGAGAGGCTACTCCCAGTCCTGCCCCTTCCACCCGAGGGAGAGCGCCGGGAGGGTGAGCGCGCAGTGACGCGACCGCAGCCTCCCCAGCCCCGGAAAGGCAGGCTGCATGAGCCCAGCTCTCTGGAGCCCAGCAGCACCGCCGAAGCGGGATTCTGGGGGGGCGAGTGTGGGCGGGGCCACACCTGGCCTCCCCTACACGTCCTTGGCGTGGTCAGTCCCGGAAGTGACGTCACTTCTGCCCTGGGCCCCGCACCACCCTAGGGACTGCCTTGCTTTTGACACATATTTAGCTTGTGGTCCACTCTGACCCCCAGATCCCTTTCCGCATTACTCCTTCCTAGGCAGTCATTTCCCAGTTTGTATGTGTGCAACTGATTGTTCCTTCCTAAGTGGAGCACTTTGCATTTGTCCGTATTGAATTTCATCCTATTTCAGACCATTTCTCCAGTTTGTCCAGATCATTTTGAATTTTAATCCTATCCTCCAAAGCACTTGCAACCCCTCCCAGCTTGGTATCATCCGCAAACTGTACTCTGTATGCCATTATCTAAATCATTGATGAAGA
>NW_020696282.1:0-23143 GCF_002925995.2 Terrapene triunguis | reverse complement strand
GTTACCCTGTCAAAGAAAGCTATCAGGTTGGTTTGACATGATTTATTCTTGACAAATCCATACTAACTGTTACTTGTCACCTTATTATCTTCTAGATGTTTGCAAATTGATTATTTAATTATTTGCTCCTTTATCTTTCCGAGTACAGAAGTTAAGCTGACTGATCTGTAATTCCCCAAGTTGTCCTTATTTCCCTTTTTATAGATTGGTACTATATTTGCCCTTTTCCAATCGTCTGGAATCTCTCCCGTCTTCCATGACTTTCAAAAATAATGGCCAATGGTTCAGATATCTCCTCAGCTCTTTGAGTATTCTAGGACGCATTTCATCAGGCCCTGGTGACTTGAAAACATCTAACTTGTCTAAGTAATTTTTAACTTGTTCTTTCCCTATTTTAGCCTCTGATCCTTTCTGCTTTTTACTGCCATTCAATATGTTAGATGTCCAATCGCCACCAACCTTCTTGGCGAAAAACGAAACAAAGAAGTCATTAAGCACCTCTGCCATTTCCACATTTTCTGTTACTGTTTCCCCCCCCAACATTGAGTAATGGGCCTACACTGTCCTTGGTCTTCCTCTTGCTTCTAAAGTATTTGTAGAATGTTTTCTTGTTACCCTTTATGTCTATAACGAGTTTGGAGGGGAGGGATAGCTCAGTGGTTTGAGCATTGGCCTACTAAAGCCAGGGTTGTGAGTTCAATTGTGGAGGGGGCCATTTAGGGGTCAAGGGCAAAAATCTCTCTGGGGATTGGTCCTGCTTTGAGCAGGGGGTTGAACTAGATGACCTCCTGAGGTCCCTTCCAACCCTGATATTCTATGATCTAGCTAGGAATTACACCTTTCAACTCCAGTGCAGACATATGCCTGCTGGGGTCAGCACTGACCCACTAAGCAGATACCAAACCAGCTGAGACCTCATTCCTGGTCAGTGCCAGTCCTCCCCAAACTGCCCCAGAACTGTGCACACTGCCTGCTTCTACCTGCTGCATAAGGAGAGCTCACTGCAAAGATCACAGGTCAGGAGCTCGCCGGGGGTTCCTCCCAGCAGGAAGCTGGTGGATGAAAGTGCACAGAAGGCATTCTGTGGAGTGACGGCTCTGGCAGGCAGCCCAGCTGGCTAGAAGAGCCACAACTGATTTCCAAAGCTCCCGCGTGGCCAAGCATTCATCACACTGTTCTCAGCCACACCTGATCGTTTGCATGTTTCCACAGTGTCAGCAGTTCCCACGCTCTGGGAGGGTG
This sequence comes from Terrapene triunguis, assembly GCF_002925995.2. Lineage (NCBI taxonomy): Eukaryota > Metazoa > Chordata > Testudines > Emydidae > Terrapene > Terrapene triunguis. Next base: position 21,901 of record NW_020696282.1, on the reverse strand, counting down.
TGATGTCACTTCCACCTATCCCATCATGCTCAGCTCCTGAGCCTGCAAGCAGATGTCTTCACTGTAGAGTTAGCCCAGACGATCGGCACTCGGTTCTGAGACACTGCAAAGCCACACTCCAGTGTGTCTAGTCAACTGTGTCCTCGCTGGCTCTGCATTTACTGGTGTGTGGCACAAGCACTTCTGGGGACATAGCCCATGGTTCTTAATGCTGCAGGGAGCTGAGCCACTCTACGTGGGAGAACTTGTTTGTCCTTTGGGCACCTGGGGGGCTTGAGGGAAAGCACTAGAGGACGATCAGCCCTCCAATAGTTTAGCCTGGGCTCCCACTGCAAAGTGGGCGGGTTAACAGCCTGAGTAACAACAGCACGTGGGCTCTAGCCTGAGGGCTGAGCGCTGCCACATGCAGGCCAGAGAGTTTGTGTGGATGGGAGCTGAGTTAGGAGTTGCTCATGGGTGACCAGGGTGATGGCTACGGTGGGCTCCCAGACATGAGGCACAATGGCTGCTAATGAGCTCTCTGAGGCTCCCAGAGAGTGGGCTCTCTGCAGCCTGTGTTGTGGGTACCTGGGTGGACCAGCAGGGGACCCTGACAAGGGTCATGGTGGAGCTGCAGTTTGGAGCTGTTTCTAGAGTACAGGCAGGTGTGATGCACTGAATGGGTAACTCAGGAAGTTCAGTTTTGAGAGCTCTGTGCTGGGACGGGCACTAGATGGGGCACTGGCTTCATGTATGAAGGTGCTCACAGCAGCATCAAGTCCAGAGGCGCCACCTCCCCACTGGTACTGGCTCTGTCCTGGGACCTTTGACCATTGGTACTGGCTGTTTCAGTCCCAGGTCCTTCCTGCTGCCCTCAGCAGCCAGAAGGGCTGGGATGGCGGAGAGCTGGAAGGAAGTTTGCACAAGCTCTGCCTGTGTCACCACTGCTCCTATCCTGAGTCACAGTCTTGGAGGTGGATTCCTGCCCCTCCCAGTGGGCTGGTCTCCGGTAGAAATGGCTCCCAAAACACTGACCAGTTCATTCTGACTGTGACCATCTCAGTGCCCGTGGCTCTGCACGGGGCGTGACCCTGGTGTGCGCTGCTGCCACCTGAAGAGCAAAGGAGGAGCAGGAGCGGGCTGGGGCCCAACCTGCTCTGGCAGCCCCCAGAGCGGGGGCGGCGGGCGAGGCCGGGCACTCACCTAGGCTTAGCCAAGGGGATCCCTTTTGCTTTTCTGATTCGCCGATTCCTGCTCTGTTAAGTAGCAGATTCAATCTCTGCAGCCGCCCTTGGCAGGAGGGCAGGGGGTGGGCACCAGGCAGGACCTTCGCAGCTCGCAAAGGCCCTTAGTGGAGAAGCAGAGCAAGAGCACATCCTTGCCAGGAGCATCCTGCGCAGGGACGTGGAAGGCCTGAACCAGGAGCACTGTGCCACGCTGCAGGCAGGGCCGTGTTCAGCAGGAACCCAGAGACCCAGCCCTGGCAGGGAGCACCCACGTGGCAACCATCCACTCCCCACCTAGCGGGCAGGGGGCCTGAGCCCCCGCCCCTCCCCCCTTCACAGACTCCCAGGCAGAGCCATGGCACCCACTGCATTGCAGACAGACAGATAGACGGACACAGGGAGGGGCTCTTACTTCGTTTGCTCTTGTCCTTATTGAGGAGAAGCCGCAGCTCCTGCTCCTGCTGCCCAGCCTCTGCCTCACGCTGCGGGGAGTCCATGTTCACCTGCAGGGGGGACCGAGAGCATCAGCATGGCAGCCAGTACCCTGTGGGGAAAGGGAGGGAGGAATCCTGCCCCAGACAGTGTCCTGGAGGAAGGGAAGCCCCGCCTCTGCCAGAGCCCTGCGGGGGAGGAGGGCGCCCCACCACAGCCTGGGCCCTGTGGGGAGGAGAGGGGGGGAGCCCTGCCTCAGTCTGGCCCCTGTGGGGAGGGGTGGGAGGGGAGTCCTGCCCCAGATCCCTGTGGGGAGGGGAGGGGGGAGCCCTGCCTCAGTCTGGCCCCTGTGGGGAGGGGAGGGGGGAGCCCTGCCCCAGCCAGCATCCTGGGGGGACAAAAGGGGAGCCCCGCCCTGGCCCAGAGGGGAGGAGAGGCAGGAGCTCCACCCTGGGCAAGGCCCTGGGAAGGCAAGGAGAGAGCAGATCTCCTCCCAAAGGTCCACCAGGGGGCTCCCCAGAGGGCCTTAGATCTAGGACACCCAGAGCAGGTTGGGCGCAGGCATCCGAGTGGCTCATTCTCCATGAGCCTGTCCATTTAGCAGGGCACCAGCACCAGGGGAGAGGTGACTCTGGGAGGTGCCGCTGCAAAGCCCAAGCCCCTCAGCCCTGAGTCTGGAGACATGATGGAGTGACCGGGCTGCAGAGAGAGTGTTGCCCTGTGGGCTCTATCAAGAGTGACTCTCGGGAGTCACTTGATTGTAGGCCCTCGGGCAGGTGGAGCCCCAGCAGTCTGGTACCTGTCCCCTGAAACAGGGAGGGCGAGAGATAAAGGGGCCCATCCTGGTGCTTCAGGGTCCCATGACTATGGAGCCAATGGGTCCTTCCCTTGCAGGGGAGCTCCTGCCAGTCCTAGGGCTGCTCTCGGGCCGGGGTGATACGAAAGCCAAGACTGGTAGCCAGAGTGCAGTGGAGCTGTCGTTCGGGAAGGAGAGAAAGGCGGGTCCCAGGGACTGGGCAGTGAAAACAGATTTGCCACTGAGCCCCTGATGAGACTGTTGGGGTCCAGTTTAGGCCCTTCCCCGAGTGTGGGATTTACGGGTTGTGCTGGGCTCCAGACCAAGACAGGGGGAATCCGTATCCCTTGCTGAGCATCCCTTGGGCTTTCTGTCAGCATAGGCAGCCCTGGAACATCCATCCCTTTACTGCAGTGAGAGCTGCAGAATTGGCGACTGTCCCATCGGCCTGGAATGGAGACCTCTGAGAACAGGGCCACTGGCTTTGGCTTCTTCCTGGCATCAGATGGAGGGATCAGTGCTGGGGCTCCAGGGATGGACTGATCCTGCCTACACCACCACATTTACTTTAGGGTCTGGAAGGTTCTGACCTTCGTGGTCAAGGACGTGGCTAGAGCGCAGAGCAGAGACCTGGTGATGCAACCTTTGCTGTCAAGGTTCTGCCATGGCCTGGGGAACTGATCTGGCTTGTCAGCTTGGCTCTGCTCTGGCCAGAACCCTTGGCTCTGCACCATCTGATCCAGCCCCCAGCCCTTCCCTGGGCCCATTCCAGGTTTCCTTGCCCCTTGTTCTCAAGCAGCTGTGCTGTCACTGCCAGAAACAGGGGAGGGGTCACTGCTGGACCATCCCTATGTTCCCAGTAACCAGGAGAACGGTGTTCATATAGACATGGACAGTAGACTTCTCAGGCCTTGACAGGGAAAAGCACTGCTAACCGTGGCCTCCCATGATCCCTGCGAAAAGCCAGACCAGAAGGTGACTTCCTGCTTTTCACCGCCACTGGCCATGCTGCACGGGCCCGGCACTGAGCCATGTGAACACACCTGGACCACAAGAGGCGTTGGGGCCACGGTATTCAGGGCTGGACAAAAAGCTAATGACAGGAGATGCCTCTGCGCCTGCCAGGATAATGGACATCCAAGGCTCTCAAGGGGGTAAGAAGGGAGAGGGTCACGCAGGGTGGAGGGTGCTTGAGAGCAGAGGCTGCCAGGGCTGGGCAGCGTGGCTCAGACCCAGAGGCTGGCAGAAGTAGCCCAGCATTTGCCCTGTAACTCCCTCCATTTCATTTGGGATTCGCTCCTGTCTCAGAGAAGAGAAATAAACGCTGACGTCTGATGAGAGGCCGGGGGAAACAGGGATCTGCCCAGACCACTGTCCGGAACACCATCCCATTGGTACTGCCTGGGAAGCCAGATATAACTACTGCTCCTTGAGCTCCCTCGAGTTCTGATCACTGACAACGGCTTGGTCCTTCTGGGGTCTGGGTGCCTCCTGCTCCCCAACACAGCTGTGCTCAGAGCCAGGGGGTGGCTACCAGCTCCACTCCCCCTGTGCTGACTGACTGGAGCAGGCTCCCAGTGTGTCTGCAGCAGGCAAGTGCCTCCCCAACCCGCCCCAAGGGCTGCTGGTGCGATGTGTCCCCACAACCTGGAGCTTGGCCCTGTGGCCCCCCAGAGGCCCGTGAGGGTGTTCCTACCCGCATGTGCTGGTGGGTGAACTGCTCCACCTGCTGCTGGTGCAGGCTGGCCAAGAAGAGCTGGTGCTGCAGCTGCTGGGTCTGCTTGAGAGCCAGCAGGGCGGTGTCGGAGCCGGGCTTGACGAAGCGCTGTCCGATCCGCAGGTCCATGGGGACAGCCTGAGGCACCCGCAGGGAGACGCACAGGTTCACAGCAGCTGGCAAGAAAGAAGCAGGGAGAGTTCAGTCACTGCCTGGTCTGGCACCCCAATGTGTCCCCACAGGCTGCTGGAGAGAGGAGAGCCCCAGCACAGGCTCCAAAGGGCTGCCCACACCACCACAGTGGGGACCCTTGTCCTGACCCCAGGGGACGAGGGCACCCCCCCACCAGGGCAGTGGCATGGAGCCCCTTCGGACGGAACTTCAGCACCTGTTTCTTTCCTGGGGCAATCATAGAATCATAGACTTTAAGGTCAGAAGGGACCATTATGATCATCTAGTCTGACTTCCTGCACAATGCAGGCCACAGAATCTCACCCACCCACTCCTGTATCAAACCTGTGTCTGAGCTACTGAAGTCCTAAAATTGTGGTTTAAACACTTCAAGGTGCAGAGAATCTTCCAGCAAGTGACCCGTGTCCCACGCTACAGAGGGAGGCGAAAACCCCCCAGGGCCTCTGCCAATCTGCCCTGGAGGAAAATTCCTTCCCGACCCCAAATATGGCAATCAGCTAAACCTCGAGCATGTAGGCAAGACTGCCAGACACCCAGGAAAGAATTCTCTGTAGTAACTCAGATCCCACCCCATCTAATATCCCATCACAGGCCATTGGGCATATTTATCTGCTAATAATCAAAGATCAATTAATTGCCAAAATTAGGCTATGCCATCATACCATCCCCTCCATAAACTTATCAAGCTTAGTCTTGAAGCCAGATATGTCTTTTGCCCCCATTACTCCCCTTGGAAGGCCGTTCCAGAACTTCACTCCTCTGATGGTTAGAAACCTTTGTCTAATTTCAAGTCTAAACTTCCTGATGGCCAGTTTATATCCATTTGTTCTTGTGTCCACATTGGTACTGAGCTTAAAAAATTCCTCTCCCTCCCTGATATTTATCCCTCTGATATTTTTATAAAGAGCAATCATATCTCCCCTCAGCCTTCTTTTGGTTAGGCTAAACAAGCCAAGCTCTTTGAGTCTCCTTTCATAAGACAGGTTTTCCATTCCTCGGATCATCCTGGTAGCCCTTCTCTGTACCTGTTCCAGTTTGAATTCATCCTTCTTAAACATGGGAGACCAAAACTGCACACAATATTCCAGATGAGGTCTCACCACAGCCTCGTATAACGGTACTAACACCTCCTTATCTCTACTGGAAATACTTCGCCTGATGCATCCCAAGACCGCATTAGCTTTTTTCACGGCCATATCACACTAGTGGCTCATAGACATCCTGTGATCAACCAACACTCCGAGGTCCTTCTCCTCCTCTGTTATTTCCAACTGATGCGTCCCCACTTATAACAATAATTCTTGTTATTAATCCCTAAATGCATGACCTTGCACTTTTCACTATTAAATTTCATCCTATTACTATTACTCCAGTTTACAAGGTCATCCGGATCTTCCTGTATGATATCCCGGTCCTTCTCTGTATTGGCAATACCTCCCAGCTTTGTGTCATCCACAAACTTTATTAGCACATTCCCACTTTTTGTGCCAAGGTCAGTAATAAAAAGATTTAATAAGATTGGTCCCAAAACCGATCCCTGAGGAACTCCACTTGTAACCTCCCTCCAGCCTGTCAAGTTCACCTTTCAGTACGACCCATTGTAGTCTCCCCTTCAACCAGTTCCTTATCCACCTTTCAATTTTCATATTGATCCCCATCTTTTCCAATCTAGCTAATAATTCCACATGTGGAACCGTATCAAATGTCTTACTGAAATTAAGGTAAATTAGATCCACTGCATTTCCTTTGTCTAAAAGATCTGTTACCTTCTCAAAGAAGGAGATCAGGTTGGTTTGGCACGATCTATCTTTTGTAAAACCGTGTTGTATTTTGTCCCAATTACCATTGACCTCAGTGTCCTTAACTACTTTCTCCTTCAAAATTTTTTCCAAGACCTTGCATACTACAGATGTCAAACTAACAGGCCTGTAGTTGCCCGGATCACATTTTTTCCCTTTCTTAAAGATAGGAACTACGTTAGCAATTCTCCAGTCATACGGTACAACCCCTGAGTTTACAGTGAGAAGGGTTGAAGCGGTACATAAAGAAGCTGCTCACCTCGTGCAGTTTTGTGCCTGTGAGGGCCACAGCCCATAAGTTCTGATCTGGATGCAGATCAGTTAGACGTGGGGCAATTGGATCCAGAGGTCCAGGCCCGGCCCATCCCCAGTGCATAATACTCAAAACAGAAAACCCTACACAAGAGCAACAGCATCTTCTGCAATCAATAGTTCTGGAGCCCTGGCAGCTGGCCTCTGGTAGACTCCAATCCAGCGTGCTCAGCTCACTGCTAGCTAGGGCTGGCTCTCTGCCTGCTGGCCTGACAGAGTATGCCTACACTGCAATTAAAAACCCACAGCTGGCCCGTGCCAGCTGACTTGGGCTTGCAGTACAGATGTTCAGACTTGGGCTGGAGCCTGGGCTCTAGGACCTTGTGAGTTGGGAGGGTCCCAGAGCTCAGGCTGCAGTCCAAGCCCAAATGTTTACACCACAATTAAACAGCCGCTTAGCCCAAGCCCCTTAGCCCGAGTCAGCCAGCACAGGCCAGCTGCAGGTGTTTAACTGCGGTGTGGACATATGCGCAGAGTTCCCTGGGAACGTAGAATCCCTCTGGGCTCTTTCCTTATCCTCTCTGTCCCAAAGGTCCTGCTCCTGGAATTGAGTGATAATGCATGCGCCACATGCACCCATCCAGCCAGGCTGTCTTCTGCAGGGCTGAGAGAAGTCAAAAGTGCTAAAACCGTTGAAGGGCGTCTCTGCCAGAGCAGTCACAGCCGCTGAGCTAAGGTACAATTTTAAACAGATTTTGTTCTATCAGTTCTGGAATCAACTTAAGTTAAAATGAAATGAATCTGGTTTAAACCAAACTAAGATCCAATTTAAGTGAAGCCAGTGCAGCTCCTTTGTGTAGACAAGCGTTCAGGCACTAAACCCAGCAGGTCTGATTCTGAGCCATCTGACAGGAACTGCTGGGCATGGCGGCGCCATTGTGAATCACTCTCCTGCAAATATAACCCCACTTAATAATGGAAACCTACTAAAAAAACATCATTAGAGCCCCTTCCTTACCCAAGCCTGAACCACCCACTTGCCCACCACGCACACACTTCTGTCCCCATAACAGCACAAACTCCTCTGCAATCTAAATCCAGGGCCCAGACTGGAGATGTTCAAGCAGTCCTGTGTGTACCTGCAGAACACTCCCCTGAGATGTGTGTTGAAGGATAAATTCCTCCAGTGCATGCAGTGTTGCCAGCTTTTATGCTTTTATTGCAGTTCTCATGACATTTGGTGCTCTTCTTAAAGCCCCAGCTCCTGGAGACAGGTGATCACATGAGACAGAATCACAATTTTCATTTTTTTAAAAAGTGTCCAGGTCTTGTGATTATAGAGAAAAACTTGAGAAAGTGACTCCTAAAGATTCAGAAACTAGAAGGCAAAGAAGCAGAACCCCAAAGTCATTAAAATCTCATGATTTTTAAGCCAATTTCATGATGGGCGGATGGGACAGGGGACTCCTGACTTGTTAAATGCTTGGGGTTGGCAGCATTGTCCAAGCAAGTGCACAAGCATGTGTGTCACCAGCAATACCTGCAGAAGCGTTCTGCGGTATCCCCTGAATCACAGCCGCTCTCCCAGTGGGCCCAAGGGATACTTGCTGATGACCCACAGATTGCTGGGGGAGGTATCCCAGGGTGCTGGCTCCTCCTTCTTCATTCCAGCTCTTAAATTGCACTAAATCAAGGTAACAATGCATTCAGGGCTTTCCTAAGTTTGCAATTGCTGCAGTTCTGTGAAGGCACCCTGCACCCCATTGTGCTGGGCCCTGCACAGTCACAGCATGAGGGCCAGTCCCTGCGCCGAAGACCTTGAGGTTTGAACAGTCAAGGAGGATTATCAGCTGCATTTTGAGGTGGGAAGCTTAGGTCCAGAGAGGTCAGGAGAAAGTGAGGACTCTCTCAGACTCCTTTGAAAACCTCAGTCCACAGAGTCTGTGTCAGAGCCACTAATCACATCTTCGCCCTCCAGAGATTAAGAACAAGCCTGAAAACCCCCAGCAACCAGGGCTTTGCTTACTTTGCAGCCAGTGATGAAATCCGGCAACTGGGACTAAACTGCTACAATACAAGGCAGAAATGTGGGCGACAACCTAAGGAAACGCATGGAGCAATGACTCAAGTGTCAGATAAAAAAAAAAACTACAGCCAACCTTTTAGACCTTGTGGAACACAACAGATATAGCCTGTGCCCTGCCCTTTCCAACATCTCACAGGGGGAGGTGGCAGAAACCCTGACTCTACGTGGTGTCTCTTGCTGAACCCCATTAAGAGTCCCAGGTTCAAAGTGCTCTAAAATCCACATGCATGCGCAGACTGAAAAATGTTATGCCTCACTGGGCCCCAGGTTAGAATTACGGGTGCAAATTTGGGGGGTTCCCAAGAAAGCCCCCTGCCTCAAAAAATGAACTGCCTTTAAAATTTTCAGATTCTATCACCTTTTTGGTGCAGAACTAAAGGTACAAATATGGCTCTGACCCTCCTAAAATGTACAGCCCTGACTGCCCTGAGCTCAGCGATTCAATGGCACTAAGGACCAGGGTAGACATAATTTAAAACTATTCCACTACAAACACTTTGGCACCTTGGCGAACAGTTCACACCTCTGAGTTATTTCCTCAGAAACACACCTTGGGCTGTGCTCTCACATGGTGGCTTAGGGGAGCAGCTTTTGCCCCTCCATCACAAACCCCTGAGTTTGCAGCCTCTCTGCAGGAGGTCTGCCTGCTGTACACATTAACGCTCTCAATCTGCTACGTGCTTGGGGCCACACTGGGGCTCCTTTCAGAAGTGTGAGCAATGTGCGCAATTCTGCGTGATGGGGCTGGGTGATGATGGCAGGGGCTGGGGTTATGGGAATATGTCCTGCTGGACAGGTGATAGCAGGGGTTGGAGGGAGGGGTACACTCCTCATTGTGTGATAGGGACAGGTGACGCAGAGGGAGGGGTCTGAACCAGTATTAAATATTTGTCCCCCATCAAGGTATTTATAGACTGTAAAGAAGTCACCTCTGAAGCCTTTCAAGTAATTTGTACACCCAGCTTAGCAAAGAGACTCACATGTTAGTGGTCTTTTTCAGGTTTTGACACAACTATTACGATTGCTCTGTGCCAAATGTTAGGTATTTGATTCTCCTGGATGACTCTAGATCAGGGGTCGGCAACGTTTGGCACGCGGCTCGCCAGGGTAAAGCACTCTGGCGGCCGGGCCAGTTTATTTACCTGCTGACGTGGCACGTTCGGCCGATCGCGGCCCCCACTCGCCGCGGTTCGCTGTCCTTCGCCAATGGGGGCGGCGGGAAGCCGCGGCCAACACATCCCTCGCCCGCACCGCTTCTCGCCGCCCCCATTGGCCCGGGACAGCGAAACGCGGCGAGTGGGGGCCGCGATTGGCCGAACCTGCCAGGTCAGCAGGTAAATAAACTGGCCCGGCCCGCTAGGGTGCTTACCCTGGCGAGCCGCGTGCCAAACGTTGCCGACCCCTGCTCTAGATAGAAAGGTGGATAGCTGTTATCTACTAGGTTTTCCCAGTTTTTTAAAGAATTGGGGGGGGGGGGCGTTATCAAGCTCACCTTGATAGGCTTTACCTATTTTCAATGTTTTGATCACTCTTTCTACTTCATTTGCAGTGAAGGGCAGGAAGTCTTCTTCAGTTTCGGGTATGCACTGTTAGTACTATCATCATTTCTTCTTCACCTCTCCTTCAAACTAGGGTGGTAACTGATGCATACTCAGAATACAGGACATCCCGGCCCCCGCTGGTGTGACCCCCCACATGCAGAAATGATGGCTAATAAAACCTGTACCAAACATTGCCACATTTAAAATGCCCAGCTCATTGCTAAGTAGTATAGTAAAAGACTAATTCTAATTTCTGGCAAGTTAAATAACTTAAACCTACATTCAAATCCATGTAAGATTACACAAAATAGAATAAAAATTACAGTGCGACGCAGAACTTTCTCAATAAAATACAATGTTTATTTGTGTGTAGGAAACAGTGACAATATAGGCACAGTTAGATTTGCTAGCAAGAAGCAGAGTGTTTGATGTGCCTAATTCACAAAGTACCATAAGCATTCATCTGTGTCTGTACTTTTGCTCACCCCGGAGAAGTTCTTTCTTCTTGAGGAACACAGGGTACATATTTTTGCATTCCCCTGTTAAACTGATGCATATCTGGAGCTCTGCGTTCCTGCTCTCTACATCCAGCTGATTCCCTTTATTTCTCCAAGCTGTGGTCATCAGAGAGAAAACCCTCTCCATGTGAGCATTGCTGCACAGTATTGAAAAGATGTAAGAGCTGATCTTCTTAAAGTTCTTGAAGTTGCCCTGTGCTTTGGTGAAAATGTTCTGTTGCCTCTCCTCGCTAGTTAGGCAATCCTTTAACGCAGAAGAGTTTAGCACTTTTACAATGCCAAATTCTTCACAGAGCTCATCCATGTCCATTTCTTTCATGCTGCAAGCGTCAACAGCTTCCAAAGATTCTTCAAAGCTGATGCGTTTTTCAAGAACTAAATTGTACACTTTGCTGTGAAGGCTATCTTCAGAGAAGTCATACTGTCATGCAGATACTTCTTTGCTCTTTCATTAAAAGGACATGAAGTCTTTTTTACACCTTCCAACATCTTCAGTAATCTCCTCAAGCTTAGAATTCACTGTGTAGCCAAAGAACTTGTCCCTGTTTCATATTCAATCCACTCAAGAGCTCAGTAACTGAAAGAACACTAAAGCACGTGGCTTCTAAAGCCTCATTACAGTCCTTGAATAGCTTCAGAGCACAGCTCAGAAAGAGAAAATATCTTTCAACTACCTCATTGGCAATGCCCTTGTCCCCAAAGCATTTCCAATTTATTTTGGAACACTCTTACTCTCCTAAACTCTGGAAATAGCTAGTTAGTGGTTTCCAGCACTTCAGTAATCTATTAATTGCTGGCAAAAAAAAAAAGACAGCCACCTGGTAACGACGTGTCTGAACAGATTGCACTCTTCCACCTCAATGAAGTCACAAAACTCCTTTAATTGTTCTGTTCTAGTGGCAGAAACGTTGAAGTGGGAATAAACCTTTAGAATTAAATGTTCTACGTCAATATCAAGTTTAACTGCTGCATACCTGATTACGTTATGAAGAATGTGTGCTAAGCAGTGGGCTGCTAGAATGTCCTCTTTGACATTTTTCAGTTTCTGGTAAATGCTGTTATACTTCCGGTAATTTACACTGGCATTATCAGCTGCATACTCTGACAGCTTCCCCAAACTGAGGTCAAAAGTCTTGAGTTTTCCAAATATTTCTGTGGCAATGGCTAGAACAGTTTCCTGACTATCACTGTAAAAACCCAAGAGAAAGTATGTAATCCTTTTTTTCAAAACTGAAATACCTTAAGACTAATGGAAAATACGTTGTTGCTCCCTTATTTGAAGCATCAGTGACCAAAGTAGCTGTACTCCGCGAGTTATGTTTGTGCTTTTCAGAAGAAATGCATTGATTCAAATCTTCGTTTCCACAATTGCTGACATCTATATCACACCTACACAGGCTGCAGAATGCATGCCGCTCTCCTTTCCTGCTTTTAGCAATGAACTCAGATTCTTTTGGCCATTCGGGATTAAATGACATTGTGTTTCAGCACGGTGACTATAAACAAACTCCAAGACAACATTGCCTTTATCGACCACAGCAGAGAATTGATCGTGAATCAGGTTTGAGGGAACAAGCTACCTGTACAAGCAGTAGTATATTCATCCTGATCATGGAGATTATTAATTTTCCACCAGGGATCAAGAGTTTATAAAGACTCAGAGATTTCCCACAGTTCAGACAGACTGACAGGTGTTCCCATACTGGGCTGGGGAGGTGGGGACAGCATAAGAACGTAAACGGAGCAATACCAAGAGCCACAGCAGGGCACAGTGAAGAAGTTTCTTTTTGATGCTTGTACGCAAAATACTAGCTTCACCCTAAGACCAGATCTGAATCGGACCCTCTGCTCTGAGTGAACCAGCAGGTGTTAGCAAACCTAGAGTCCCGGAGTCCTTTGGAGATGTTACTACTGCTATTCTTTGCTGCAATTAAGAAGCTACATGTGGGGCCCATTGAGATGATCAAAACATGAGCCAGACATTCCAGCTGGTTTGAATGGCCTCAGTAATATGCATTTAAGGTACATGGGTTATTCTGAAATACAGCCATGTTCAATAAGGTGCTGCTTCCACTATTGCTCTGCCTAGCTGCAGAGGTAGTGGTGCCACACGAGTGCTGACATGAGGTGGAGCGGTCGGCTAGAAAGGGATTCTCCCACTATTTTCAGACCAGCCCCCAGTGCACCATTACAGAGAGACTGTTTCATTGTTAGATGCTTATCCAGACCAGAATTCAGCTGTAAGCCTTACATGTTTCTCCTCTGGATTGTTTTAGAGCATGCACTCTGGCTCTGGAGTCTGGGTGTAAGAGTCTTTAAGCACACTGTCTATCACCATTTTGCTCACAACGTTTATTGGTGGACCACCAGGGACAGACAGACATGGGTTCCTGCTAGAGCCTGAGTTTACTTCCAGGATTAAGCCCTTGGTTTAGGAGAGCTTCAGTTCTAACAGCTATTAGCCAGCCTCCCTTCAGCCACCAGAACCCTGGCCTTGATCCACAAAGTTACCTTTCCAATTCTGATTTGTCTCCGTCCACTCAACCCTGTATTTCAGCCTGGCCCTCTCACTCTCTTTGACATCCCCTCCTGGTTGTCTTCCCTTTTTTATCATGAAGGGAACTCCTTTCCTCTCCAACCTGTCCTGCAGTTTCCTTCACTGTTGAAACACCATCATCTTCCCTATCAGTCACTCAGACCATTAACTTGTGAGTTGTCTTTGATTCTTCCCTCTCCCGTGCCCCCACCTCAGGCTGTGTTTTCCTCTCTGGTCATTCTGTGCACCCTGCAAAAGCTCCCGTCCCTCCTCATCAGCTCATAGTTTGAGTATTGTCACCTCACAGGCTACAGGACAAGCCAGCCTGGGCCCCCTGCAGTCTAACCAGCCCTTGGCCCTGTCAAAGTATTGCCTGGCTGCCCGGGTTGGGGTCTCAAGCAGCCAGTGAGAGGGAAGGGCAGTTGCTGCAGCTGGCCTAGCTGTGGAGCACGGGCCCACCCCTACCTGCAGATTGCTGCATGATGGTGCTGCCCTGCCCTGGCCTGCGTGGGCCCACCTGTGTCATGCCTGCCCCCCTCCGCGCCAGCCCTGCCCCCGCTGGCGTGACTTTGCATGCAGCAAGGTCACACCATCTGGGGGAGGGGCAGGCTTATCTGCAGGATATTTATGACTCTTTTTTCATTAGCTTTAATCACATTAAAAACAAACTCTGAAACCAGCAGAAGAAAAGGGAGCATGTGTGTGTTGGGGAGGGGGACCGGGGGGTGGGGGGAATAGGCAAGTGGCCAAATGTGACCTGGGGCGGGGGGATAGCAAGTGGCCAGATGTGAGTGTCCAGACAAACAAGCTGCGATCCTTCCCTGCTTGCCCTGAGACAGGAAAAAGGCCTCCTCCAAGCAGCCAAGAGGCACTGTTTACAGGGGAGGGAGCCGCTGCTAAGTGGTTGCTGGGCTGGGCCGGGCCAGGCCTTAGACAGCAGGACTGTTCTCTTTGCAAAGTCTCTCCAGCCGCTGGTCACTCTTCGTGTGTGTTAACCCTGCAGGAGCCTTTGCCAGTCATCTCCCCTCCTGGAGATTTGCTCCTGGGCCCCAGGAGGACCAGGCAGTGGAGAAGCTGGCTCCAAACTCTCAACTCAGTTAGCGCAAAGCTGGGCCCCAGCCCAAGAGTCACAGGGAGCATAGCAGTAATTGGGACATAACAGGGCTCAGGCAGCAGAGAATGGAGAAATGGACCTGTTCCCACTCCATGTATGTGTGACTCTGGACAGTTACAATGGGCACCTGTACACAGAGCATGTCGGCTTAGCACAGCACCTCCCCTTCAATGAGCCCTTCGACACAAAGGCAGGTCTGAGACCACTAGTCAGTGCTGCATCTTGAGAGCTCCCCTGGGGCGAGGGACTCGGAGGGCAAGGCTGCCTTGGCTGGCTGCAGACAGCTCAGTGGACAGACGAGGAGATGCCCAAGACTGCAGCTTTCAAAGTAAAGAGAAATGGCCGACAGTGTGGCACAAACACCAGGGAGGCAGTGGCTGGAGGGAGCACTTTTCAGCCATGTCTGAAAGTATTTAATAAACAAGGGGTTGCCTTGCCCCACGTCCCACCCTCCACCCCGTGCTGGGGAGGGGCAGGACTGCCCAGAGCTCACTGGCCAGTCGGGGGAGAGCTAGGAAGGAAACCAGGCCACCCACACCAGAGCCAATGTCTCTGTGACCTTCTGGACCCATGGCCCTGCCTCAGTGCAGCAGAAATCCCCCTACCATTCCAGCCAGGGCTTGCCAGCGCTGGGTTCGCGCATGGGCCCTTCCAGCCCAGGAAGCTGTTTATTTTCGCTGTGACTCCTGCTGCAGTTTGAATTGATTTGGGGTTTAAACCTGGGTCCTCTACCAAGAGCTACAGTCATTAACTTCCCATCCCCCCCCCGCCGGATGCTCTCACAGGATTCAATGGGCAGCCCCTTGAGTGCACATGTGATTCCCTCCCTCCCCTGCCTGGGAAAGGAGCACCTCCAGAAATAGCATCAAGGCTGCTCCTGTCCTGCTGGGGTCTGCAATGCTCCAAAGAGGCTGCACCAGGCAACCCCTCATCTCCCCAAACCCAGGCCTGGCCTGCTGCTACTGAGCTAAGGTGTTCCTGCCCCCCGGGTCTGCTGGCCCATGGCCACTAGGCTTTGCTGGGCCCTCAGCACAGGCTGCCGTGTAACCGAGAGCAAGCCCCGAAGGATCTCACATCCATCTAGGCTTGCCTGAGGCAGAAAACACGGAGGAAATCCATGGCGAACAGAATAAAGTTGCAGCTGCTCTGAGGGTTGGACAGGCCCCACAGAATGGCACCAGCATGTCCTGGGGCCATGAAGTCCATTCAACTCGCCCAGCTGCATGGGGCAAGTAAAACGTCTGCTGTTTTTATGAAAGCAGGGTGCATCCAGCTGCGAGAGCACTGGGGCCAGGAGGCTGCCAGGCCGGGAACTGCAACTCCCCTCTTTGTTTGCTTTCTGACAACGTTCCCGCCAATGAATTTTAGTTCACAAGAACATTCATGGGGCGCAGGGTTTGAGGGACACTCATGCCAGTCTGTGTTCACACAGCTAGTCACACTGCAAATGCTTCAGCAGCCACCACCCAAGCAGGGAGCAGAACATTACCACATGACTTGGGTGCCTGCTCACTGCACGATGGATGGCGCAACTCAAAGCAAACTGCCTGTTAGCCCCTTGGGGCCTGAGCTCCACTGACATTCACAGGGTATGGATGACCAAGGAGCACATCCAGCTCTGGGTGCAGATCATCCTCAAATCTCAGAGTAGGCCACGTCCCCTGAATAAACTGTTCCTGGGTGACTTGCCCTGCTCTAGCCATGAGTGGCCCAATGGAAAGCAGAGACCTGGGCTGGTAGAGAATCAAATCATCCCCCTCATCTCTCCCCCGGACTTGCTGTATGCACCTGGAAAAACCATTTTCGCTCGGTGCCTCAGTTTCCCTGGTCTGTACAATGGAGATAACTTAGTAAATAACAATGTATAATGTATCAGGACAGTGAGGTATCAGAGAAGGATCAGTGTATACCCTCAAACTACTCAGATGTGCTGCCCACACAGCTCTGCTTCCGCGAGAAAATGGATATTTCCCTAGGGAGCCGAACCAACTCCATGTAACTCCCTGCACCTGGCAGCCAGGGAGCAGGCACTCCAGACCTCTGCACTCAGCAGTTGCTCAAACCCAGCTTCGGTGTGGAGGGAAGGTTGCAACACAGCACCCGCTGCCCAAGGAGTGTCAGTGCTGACTCGCTCCTGGCCTTCCCTGGGAAAGCCCTTTGGCGACACTAACAAGAATGCAGACTCTGTGCTCAACGAGGCAAGATGTCTTACAAACATTTTCCAGCTTGCTCACTCTCTCAGGGGGCCTGGCCTATCCCTCAGCCTGGCCCTGCACGGAGAAAACAGCCGCAGATGTTCCGTTCTTTTCTTGCCCGGGGGGAGGGGAGGAGAGGAGAGGGCCTGGGAAGTGGCTGCAGAGGACTGGTGCCTTGACCACAGTGAGGGCACTAGCAATGCCCAGGGGGTGGGGAAAGGGACTCTTCTATCTGAGTCAGGCCTCTACAGCATTACTGGGCATGAATACAACTGACCCTGGGCAAAGCCTAGCACAGCCAGAGAGCTCAGTACAGGCAAAAGATGGTGTGGGGAGAAAGGAGCGAGACAGGGACGCTCAATGCAAAGCAAATGTTAAAACGGTGCAGTGACAATCAAATCAAAGGCAGGATAGTTCAGGTTCGTGCAGCATAGAAACGCAAGTGCCAGCTAGTCTGCTCCGACCAGGCCTTCGAGCCCGTGCCCTGCCCCCAGCACCAGCAGCCTCAGAAAAAGCGCTTAGAGGCCACATCCTGCCTTTTGGGCCAATTTTTTCTTAACTCCCAGCTCAGGCCCTCAATGAAATAGCATTTCACAGCCTAATTATGTTCTGTGATTCCATTAGCAGTTTTAAATTTGCTGTCTTTCAGTTTCAATCTCTCCATCTACAGAATATTTTCTAACCCTGTTTTTGTTGCTAAAGTGTAGTTTATCATAGGGCTGTTCAGCTAACAGAATGAACACTACACCATCCCCAGGGAGGGTCAGATGCCCAAAGCAAGAGCTATAGAAACCTTTGCTTTTGCATTTCCTGATTTATCTGCAACATAGCACAGTAGCAACTCAGCTGTTGACAGTGCAAAATCTCTATTGTTGTGATGGGGGAAAACACCAAGAAATCTTAATTTGCAGAATGTTAAAGAATGCAGCAAAAATGACAAAAAGACCTTAAAAATCACAGGCGCTGCAGTTTTCCTCACAGCCCCTTTTCTTCCCCCATTTCTAGGCCAGGTCTACACTACTACTTATGTTGGCAAAACTTATGTTGCTCAGGAGTGTGAAGAAAAGACCCCCCCGAGCGACATAAATTTCACCGGCATAAGTGGCAGTGTGCACAGGGCTATGTTGACGGGAATGCTTCTCCCACCAATATAGCTACCCCCACTCATGCAGGTGGTTTTACTATGTCAACGGGAGAGCTCTCTCCCGTCAGCATAGAGCAGCTACAGCAGTGCTCTTACAGTGGCACAGCTGCATTGGTACAGCTGTGCCGCTGTAAGCTGACTAGTGTAGACATGGCCTAAGTCAGGCTGGGTTTTTTGCAGGGCTGAATTTTGCTGCGGATGTTTTAATGAGACATTTATTATCTCTCACATGCCTATTATCCCAACGGCAACCCTGGACCCATCAGGCTCAGTGTGGAATCGTGCCAGCAAACGTGCTCCAAAGAGATTTGTTAATCACTTAAAATTGCTTTCCCAACTTGTTCTTCAGCACAGCTTGGTGACCTTCTGTGTGATTTTAAAAAATCCCCCTTTTTTAGTGTTTTGTTATGAAAGGAAAGTGTCTTCTTCAGAACCACGCAGCGCTAACAAAACTTAACCAGAGGGATTTTGCTCATATTAAAAATGTTTATAAATAAAACATACAAAAGAAGCGATGCTAAAGGAACAGTAAGGTTGCAAAGTCAAGCACTTAGAAATGAAAAAATGCTAGAAGAGCCACAGCTCCCCCTACAACTTTACAGTGGCCACATTGAGCGTCTGTTTTTAATTACGTCTAGACTTGATCATAAGCCGGTTCGTTTATAAGCCAACCCCCCCCCACTCCCAAGATGGATAAGTAAAAATGGAAAAAATTTATAACCCATTCATAAGCTGACCCTATAATTCGGGGGTCAGCAAACTTTGGCTCCCGGGCCATCAGGATAAGCCGCTGGTGGGCCGAGATGGTTTGTTTACCTCGAGCGTCAGCAGGCATGGAGGTAAACCTAAGTAAACAAAGTGTACTGGCGCGCCAGCTGCTTACCCTGACAGGCTGGGACAGCAACTGGTGGGGAAATTTTTTGTGGGGGAGAAGCTGGGAGTCAGCGGAGTAACCC
Organism: Terrapene triunguis; assembly: GCF_002925995.2. Lineage (NCBI taxonomy): Eukaryota > Metazoa > Chordata > Testudines > Emydidae > Terrapene > Terrapene triunguis. Next base: position 3,418 of record NW_020696282.1, on the reverse strand, counting down.
CTGTGACTACCCCCCACATGACCCCACCCCTAGCCTGGGACCCCCACACTCTCCCCATCCCATCCCTTCCCACCTTATCTGGGGAGGGCCAGGGGAGAATGTCTCTGGCCTGGCTGGAGCTGCGCGGCAGGCCAGACCGGGTGGCACGGCCGCATGTTCCAGCGGGCTGGGCCGGGCGGCACGACTGCAGCGTGCGCCGGCGGGCCGGGCAGCGCGGCCACAGCCTACTCTGGGGGCACAGGCGGGGGGGGGGCACGGCTGCAGTCTGCCAGCCCCAGAGCTGCAGCTGCTTCAGAGGCTGGAGGGAGAGCAGCGTGGCCAAAAGCAGAGACTCTGGCCCCACCTCTTCCCTTCTGCCTCTGCTGCCTCTCCTCGCTCCCTCTGTTGGGGGGAGGGGCTGTGTCCCACCTCTCCCTCTCTATACCCCTTCATAAGCGGACCCCTTTCTCTGGTGCTTCCCTTTTTTACTAAAAAAATTCGGCTGATGAACGAGTATATACGGTACATGATCACAGACTGTTGTTCCCCACTGAACTCCTGCCTCATTTCCTAAGGGTTTTTTTTTAAAGCAAATTGAAAAAAAAACAGGAATTCCATCATATGGAATCATATTCAACCTCATTTTTAGTCATCAGCAGGATTGGAGCCTTCAGCGCCACAGTACGGACCTCTGCCACTTGAGCTAACAGAGTAACTGATAGCAGTAGTAGGCTATTACCGTCTATGTCAGTCACTAGAGGAGGGATGAGACACACACTTTAAGTAAGTCAGGCAGCTTCCTCCTTCCCCTCCTCACTGCCTGGGTGCCAGCAGGGGAGCGCAGGAGAGGCAGCCTCCCAGCTCTCAGTTCCGGTGCCTGTCAGCACAGCAGCTGGCAGCAGCCCAGAAGAACAATTGCAGGGAAAGTCCTGCACAGCTGCTGTAGTCCCAGGATGGAGCATGCTTAGTCGCTCTGCAGGGATGGAGCATGCTCCCTGCAAAAAGAATGTTTGGAGAATTGAGCTGCCAAACACACATGGAGATTGGGGGGAGGGTATGTAAGGATGTTGCCCCCCACTGTATACATTGATTTTTTTTCCCCAGTAGTTTACGATTCAGATTTAAAAAAAATAAATTTTCTACGCACTCGTGATTCCTATGTGAAGGGCAAAGCCAACTGGAACCCAACTGGTTCTCTGATTTCTGCCCCTCACAGCAGGTATTGCGGTATTTGCAGAACGTGATGCAACAATACGCAACTCAGAGGCGATGCGTGATCTCCCCCCCCCCCCCCCCGATTTCTGCCAGGGTTTATATCTGCTGGAGACACCTGACTCCTCCCCAGGGCAACGGCTGGGGGCTGGCTGCTGTATGAGACTCGCTGCCAACTTCTCCCCTCCTCACACAGGCCTGGGCTTGGCAAAACCACCACAGAGATTCCCCTGGGTGGCAGGACACTTTGCCATGGGGCGCCGGGTTCCCTCGCCATGCTGTAGAGTGGATAGTGCTCGCACCTGCTCTCAGTAGTGTCCACAGCGCCTCTCGCTCACTCGCCTCCCCGGCACAGCTGGCTCTTGCCCCCTCCCCCGGCACACATTTTGCTCTAGCCCTCAGTGACCAATATCTGTCCCTCACCCTCCCCTGTACAGTTAGCTCCTGCCCCCCTCCCCCCCCAGTACACAGCTACAGGCTATTTCCAATTTGCTTACATGTGAGTGAACACTAAATATAAAATATTGAAATTAAGCTTTTAAAGTTTTAACTTGAGTAAGATAATTGGATGGACCTATCTAAAACCGAGAAAAGCTAAAATGGATATTGGGAAGTCTTTTGTGAAATTAGAGGATTGGGCCAAAAGAAATCTGATAAGGTTCAACAAGGACAAGTGCAGAGTCCTGCACTTAGGACGGAAGAATCCCATGCACTGCTACAGACTAGGGACCGAGGGGCTAAGCAGCAGTTCTGCAGAAAAGGACCTAGGGGTTACAGTGGACGAGAAGCTGGATATGAGTCGATAGTGTGCCCTTGTTGCCAAGAAGGCTAATGGCATTTTGGGCTGTATAAGTAGGGGCATTGCCAGCAGATCGAGGGACGTGATCATTCCCCTCTATTTGGCAGTGGTGAGGCCTCATCTGGAGAACTGTGTCCAGTTTTGGGCCCCACACTACAAGAAGGAGGTGGAAAAATTGGAAAGAGTCCAGCGGAGGGCAACAAAAATGATTGGGGGCTGGAGCACATGACTTATGAGGAGAGGCTGAGGGAACTGGGATTGTTTAGTCTGCAGAAGAGAAGAATGAGGAGGGATTTGATAGCTGCCGTCAACTACCTGAAAGGGGGTTCCAAAGAGGATGGATCTAGACTGTTCTCAGTGGTACCAGATGACAGAACAAGAAGTAATGGTCTCAAGTTGCAGTGGGGGAGTGTAGCGGGGTAGTCACCCCGCTCCGGCCCTGAAGGGGTTAAACCAGCCCGGGGAAGGGGCTGAGGCTGCGAGAGGGCTGCTGCTGCGGTAAGCCGCAAGCCTGGGCTGAAAGGGGAAACAGCCACAGCTGGGGCCATGCCCCAATCAGGGCCCAGCAGGCCCTTATAAGAAGGCAATGGGCCGGGGGCTCAGACGGACACTCTCTCTAGCTTGCTGAGAGAGGAGGGCCTGGCTGCTGGGAGCTGAGCAGGGTACCTACAGTGGAGCAGGGCTGGGGAAAGGCCAGAGGAGCTGGGGAGCGCCGGCCTGGAAAACCCCCAGGCTGCAGGCCTTGTTAAAAGCCCAGACAAGGTATTGGGGTTGCAACGGGGCAACCCAAGGGTAGGCAGAGGCAGCAGGTCCAAACCCCCCTTGCCTGTGATGAGTGGCTTTGACACTGTAATTTGCCCCAGTGAGCGGGGGCTAGATGGTGACTGGCAGTTGCCCAAGACTGAGGCGAGGTGGGGATAGGGGGTTGGGGGTTCCCCTGGAAGGGGAGTCCCAGAGAGCTGAAGGGGTACTGCCAGGGGGCAGCATCCAAGAGAAAGGGGTCCAGGAGGGACACAGGGCCAGCGACAGGCGAGACTCGGGCCTGCAGAGGGCGCTCCAAAGGCTGGGGAGCTAATTCCCTGGATGACCAGCAGGAGGCGCCGCAGGGTGAGTCGTCGCAACATTACAGGGAGGTTTAGGTTGGATATTAGGAAAAACTTTTTCACTAGGAAGGTGGTGAAGCACTGGAATGGGTTACCTAGGTGGTGGGATCTCCTTTCTTAGGGGTTTTTAAGGTCAGGCTTGACAAAGCCCTGGCTGGGATGATTTAGTTGGGGTTGGTCCTGCTTTGAGCAGGGGGTTGGACTAGATGACCTCCTGAGGTCCCTTCCAACCCTGATATTCTATGATTTTATGATTTTAAAGCAACTGTTGAACCGTCGGTGGCTGATTCACTGCAGGATTTTACAACATTTCCAGGCCAGGCCC
>NW_020696281.1:0-4207 GCF_002925995.2 Terrapene triunguis | reverse complement strand
AAGAGTCCCTTAGCATGGGGCCAGGGCAGTTCTTTGCTGATGGACCCTTATGCAGACCCAGTCTCTGGTTTCAGTGAGTGGCAGGACTGCTGTAAATAAAAAGACCTAACACATTTCGTTAGTGCTTGACTATTGTGTAATTTATTAAATGACTGTTTATTTGAGCTAGGCCAGCAGGGCACTGTCGGTAGTTGCATTGGGTGCCCTGGTAAAAAATTTTATGAGGGCTGAATTTGGTTGTTTGATTGGGAGTGGCCTTCAAAGGGTATTTGGCCATATTGGATCTGTGAAGCTGCACATAGCTCCTTTATAATCAGTTCAGATACGCCAGATTGTGATACAAAATTTTTTAAGCAAAAGCCCCACAACAGCCCCCGCATGACATATTTTACCAATGCAAAACTGTTGCAAAACCTCCGCCCAAGACTTTGCATTTGCCCTTCTTGCAATAAAATATATTACTAAAACCAACACACACTTACAATTATATCATTTAAACATTTGATATTAAATTAATTTAACTATCTAGAAAGAGTTCCCAAAGAGGGAAAAGTGCTGCCTGCCCAATCATCACGTCGCTGGCAGTAGTGCTGGGCCACAGAGGAAAAGTTTTACTTAACTGCAGCAACCAACTGTGCACAGTCATCCGGTGACGCACGTGAGCAAATAGGGCCAGAGCTCCTGAGGCGCAACCGTCCAGGGAGCGCCAAAGGTGATCAGGGTATAAGGTGTACCCAGCAACAATTCAAGATTTCTATTTGTGGCTTTTTAGTTGATATTAGCCTTTACTTGCTATTTATTACCAAAACAGATTTAAAATTTTTCATTCTTCTGACTTTGACTATTTTGCTGCAGCCACAACTTTGGTCTTTATCTAAAACAATTTATAGCTTATAAAGCATTAAGTCACCTTAAGGATCAAATGCTAAATACCAAAATTGAACAACGCTAGTTCTGTAACTTGGACATTCTTCTGGCAACTGCAGGTTTTACTGACTGGCAAAATTTGCATCAGCATTTGAAAGAACATGAAACATCAAAAAATCATTTATGCCCATTGACAAATTGGATTCTTTTAATTTATGAGAAACTGGGTACACCAAAAGTGGGGAGGGGGTTGTGAGTTCAATCCTTGAGGGGCAAATCAGTACTTGGTCCTGCTAGTGAAGGCAGGGGGCTGGACTCCATGAACTTTCAGGGTCCCTTCCAGCTCTATGAGATAGGTATATATTTCTCCATATATAACACTAACATTTTTCATGACAGTGTATAGTTGAACCCAAATTGTTTGTAATTGTGATTTTGTTAAAATTAAAAGAGTACACTCGTAGAAAATTGTTTTATTTCACTAACTACAAATTCTCTGTTTTCATTTTTTTTTTAAATTTTAAACAGTCAGGGAAAAAAACCATTGCAAAGTGGAAACATGTAAAAGCCAAAAAAAAAAAAAAAAGGGGGGGGGGGACCAAATTTTTTTTTGCTTGGAGAGGCAAAAAACCTACAGCCGGTCCTGGCTGGAGTGAGATAGGTAGGAGAGGTCAGCGCTTTCTTGCGCGAGACATAAGAACATATATACAAACGACCATATTGCATCAGACCAAAGGTCCATATATCCCAGTATCCTGTTTTCCGACAGTGGCCAATGCCAGGTGCCCCAGAGGGCATGAACAGAACAGGGAATCAGCAAGTGATCCATCCCCTGTCACGTAATCACAGCATCTGGCAAACAGAGGCTAGGGATAGCATGCGTGCAGCGGTGGCTCCAGGCACCAGCGCTCCAAGCGCGGCAAGCTGTGGGGGGCGCCCTGCCAGTCCCTGCGAGGGTGGCAGTCAGGCAGCCTTCGGCAGCATTCCTGCGGGAGGTCCGCCAGTCCTGCAGATTCGGTGGCAATTCGGCGGCGGGTACGCCAAAGCCGCGGGACTGGGGACCTCCGGTAGGCAGGCCGCCGAAGGCAGCCTGCCTGCTGTGCTTGGGGCAGCAAAAAAGCTATAGCCACCCCTGCATGCATGCCCATCCTGGCTATTAGCCATCGATGGACCTATCCTCCATGAATTTATCTAGTTCTTTTTTTGCCAAATTTCAGTTTAATTGAATGCCCTCTTGCTCTTGTATTATGAGGCAGGGGAAATACATTCTCAATGTACTCTCTACCAGTTAGTAATTTACAGACTTTTCTCATGTCCCCTCTTATTCATCTCCTTTGTAAAATAACAATCCGAGTCTTTTCAACCTCTCTCCCTATGAGAGTTTCCCCGGGCCCTTGATCATTCTCGTTGCCCTTCCTTGAACCCCTCTCATTCTGCAATATCCTGGGTGAGAAGGGTGCCCAGTACTACACAGAGGAGTCGAGAGGGGGGCGAAACATTGACTAACTGATCTCATAGCATTGTATTTTCTGTAGGATTCCCCATTCCACTGTTCCTGGATCCCAATGTTTTTCTCAGTTTCTGTCTGGGTTCGCAGTGTAAGTAGGATTTCACAGAGCTGTGCACCATGACACCCAGTTCTCTGTCCTGAGCTCATGCAGTTAAATTAGAACCTTGTTAGGCATTTCCCTCCAATGGGAATACACATTGCAGTGATTGACATCGAAGTTCATCTGCCATCACGCTGACCATTCACCTGGCTTGGTTAGTGCCGTCTGGACTAGACTATGATCTAAATATTCTGGTGCCATCTGTAAATGTTGGCAACGCACTGCTCACCCCCTTTTTAGATTGTTAATAACTATAAAATACTTACCGTAGTATTTGTTATAAAGCTTGTAACCCCCCTCACTCTGCTTTTCTCCCTTCACAGGCACCTGGAGCTTTTCTGAGCCCGATCAATGCATCAACCACCTCCTGTGGGGAAACTGGTTTTCACTGACCTCATCATGGAGTCCAGTGTCCGAGTGATGAGCCAAGGGCTGGGATGACTCAGGAGACTGCACTTTTGGCTTCTAGTTAACCAGGGTGGTGAGACAGAAATTTACATTTGTTACTGGCTTGGTATAATCTAATGACAGAACGACCACCAGTCTGGGGTGAGTCTGCCCCATTTCTCAGCAGTTTTTCCTGAATTTGGCATCCTCAGTTGTGTCCCACTGAGGCACGGCGACACATGATCATAGAGTTCACTGTTGATAGGTGATTCACAGACTATTGCTCACTACTCCCAGGAGGTATCCCCCTTTTACAGATGGGGAAACTGAGGCAGCAGGAAGGGAAGTGCCTTGCGCTGGGAACTTACCCCACGAATCCCTAGCTGCCAATCCCTTGCTTAGTCTCTCTCAGACCTGGTTTGTACAGTCCATGCAGCAGGACAGAGGCATGGAGCTCTCTCTCCATTGGTTTCTCTAGTGCTGGGGATCTCCACTGATTTCAGTGGGGCTGCACCCACTTACATGAGATGAGGATTTGGGGCAAGACATTTTACTAGAGATAAAGAATCTGCAGAGACCAGTGAGCTGGGAGTGAAGAGTCCCAGCTCTGCCACGGATATATTGGGTGACCTTGGTGTGGAAGTAGAGCAACGCCTGACAGGGATTGGAAGGGGATTTCAATGCAATCAGTCTCTTCTGTGAGCAAGAGTCAGGCTAGCTGTAACCCTAATAACGCAAGATTTGTAGAAGCGAGGATTGTGTGAGGCAAGTGGGGAAAGAACTGTGTGAGAAGTTGTTGCAACCTTGTGTAGATAAGATGGAATGTAGACTAGAGTCTAAATAAGTGAGAAAAATAAGATATCAGGATGACTTACGTATAAACAAAATGCAACTGTTGCTCATTATTGTCTGTAACAAAAGGTATAAATGCTTGCTGTGATTGTTTACCTGGAGAGAGACCTGTTCAGCTCTCTCCCTCTACGCAATTGCTTGAGAAAATAAAGTATCGGACTTTGCTGTACCCAACCAAAAGAGTGAGAACTCTGTTTTTCTCCGACATTGGGCACAGACTCTGCATGCATTAAATGGAGATTATTATTCATTATTTCTAGTGTGTTGCTATCAAAAAGTCCTAATCAGGGCTTTCAAGTCACATGTGGCACTGATTTGGTTCCTTGCAGCACATCATTGGGCTCTATGCACTGTGCAGAGTTCCAGGCAGCATGTGGTCCCTGGTAAACAAGCAAGAGGGGTCGGTCCTGGGGCCGGTTTTGTTCAACATCTTTATTAATGATCTGAATGATGGGATTAATTGCACCCTCAGCAAGTTTGCAGATGACACT
>NW_020696280.1:926-1340 GCF_002925995.2 Terrapene triunguis | reverse complement strand
GAATTACATGGCACAGCCCTGGAGGGGGAACTGCCAAAGAAACCCACTGCAGGAGCATTCAACTCAGAAAGGGGAACTGCACAGACGTGAGGGGGCTCGTTAAATGGAAATTAAAAGCAACACGCCAGGGTGAAATGCCAGCAAAGCGCACGGAGACTGTTTAAAAACACCATGCTAGAGGCTCACACTACATGTATCCCGCAAATAAAAAACAAACCAGTGCGAGGATAAAAAAAATGCCCCCACGGCTAAACAGCCGAGTAAAAGAGGCACTTTGGAAGTCAAATCCTAGTGAGGAAAATACAAAGAAGCATAAACTCTGGCAAGTCAAATGAAAAGTATAATAAGGCCAAAAAAGAATGTGAAGAGCAACTAGCTAAGGCACAACAACTAACAGCAAAGTATTGGTTAAGT
>NW_020696280.1:0-916 GCF_002925995.2 Terrapene triunguis | reverse complement strand
ATGACTCTGACAGAGTGACTGGGTGTTAATGGCCCCTTGCTCCTCCCCATGCCCAGGGGGTCTCCTCACCTGCAGTGGAGGAGCACTCGGCCTCCGTGTTGCAGGGAGCCTCCAGGGAGCGGCTGCTCTCCCCTCCGGCACCAGTTGAGCTGCTGGGGCAGCGATCCCCCAGCTTCTGCCCTGGGGATACCTCCTGCTGGCCCACGCGGCTGGGCTGAGGGCTGGCCTTCCAGCAGAAGCAAACCCAGAGCTGCATTGCCTGGCTCCTCCCATGGGCTGTGTCCTGCCTGCCCAGACTGAACTTGGGCCAACTCCATCTCAGCCTGGAAGTCGTCTCTCTCCGCTCGGCACCAGCCCTGGGAGCTGGTTTCCTCCTGATGAGCAAGGACGAGCAGGTCCATCTCCTGGGGTGGCCGGGAGCTTCTTCCCATGCCATGGGGATGGAGGGGCGGCTCTCTGTCTGGGGATGCTGGCAGCTGCCCCCCTCTGGCTCCGGGGCCACCTGCGGAGCCTTTCTCCTGAGAATCCTCCTCAGCACGTCCATCCTGGAACTGAGCAGGGAGCAGTCGTGAGTCTGGGGCAACGCAGCCTCTTGCCAATGGGCCTGTCTGCCCCCCAGCTGGGGCGACTCCCTCTCATCCCATGCCCCCCGGGGGCACCTGGACTGGGCTCTGCACACACTGGCAGGGCTCACCCTGCAGGCTGCTCCCAAAGCTCCCCCGGTGTTGGGACCCCCAGGGAATCTCATCCCTTAGAGCAATGGGGTCAGTGACAGAGACCTGTAGTCAGTCTGGACAGGCATCGTCCTCCTGTAGCCCCAGGCCACACCCCCTCCCCGGCCTGAGAAGGCAGGGAACCCAGGTGTCCAGGCTTCACTCCTGAGCCACTGGCAACAGCAGACAGGTGCCCCCGTTCC